>NW_017670283.1:0-40337 GCF_001879085.1 Nicotiana attenuata
TTTTCTGAATCTTGTATATCCATTCTTCATTAGGCAATCATATTTATAGGTCTTAATCAGTCAACTGCAATTAGATATCATGTTCATAGGCTTTAAATAAAATTCAGCACCTAGATATCATGTTTATAGGTTTTCTGCATTTTACCATGTCTATGAAAGGGTTTAAAGTCAACAACGCATAAAAAGCATGTCTATAGGAGCTATTAATCAAGTCTGAATCTCTTCACTCGCTTATAAGTCTAAAACTAGTAATAACGATGTGTTACCATTTGCAGAACCTATAACCTTTTGCTAAAACTTGTCTTCCTTTAATAATCTGGCAACCTTTCTTAAACAGTACGCATTCAGTTTATTTCATTGTTTTCTGAAATCAGTAGATATCATGCCTATAGGACCCTCGTCCAACACTTAGGCAAGCCTTAGGGTAAAATTATAAACTGAATCAGTTTTTCTTAGCTACAACCAGCAGGCGGGCCTTATTCTGGCTTCTTATCTGAACTATGTAATAAATCAGTCTGCCTCAACCTTTAAGTTTTAATTAGACCCTAAACAGTATGTGTAAGTCGTGCTAAAATTATGTGATTCTCTGTCAAAGGAGGTATATCTAAGCCTTTTACTTGTTATGTGCTTCCCCCCAACTTGCTATACGTGTTTTTGTATGCCGCCTTAGAGTTTTGCCTTTGAAACTACAAACAAGCCTAATATCCCTTCCTTTTAGGATTAGTAGTCCCAAATGCCTCCGGGACTGATAGGATTGGGGCGGGTAATAGCATGCAATAAGCAAACGAGACCATTCCGCGCTTTAATACCTTAACGGGGTGGGAAAGGGTAGATATGAATATGATGACCACGCGATAACATCACGTGTAGCCCCACACTGAGGAGTGATTACCGGATGTTGTGTGGGGTGATCTTCCATATTATTTATAAACCTGGGACCCCCCCCCCCCTTTGTTTCTTTGATTCTTTGCTTCTTCTTTTTTCAAATTTTAAACTATTTCTCTAAGGAAAAACCAGTATCCCTTTCGTTCTTTCTAACTTTTCTTATTTGTAACCATTATGTGAAAATCCCCTCTTACTTGAAGTTTTATTTGCCTATGTGTTATTTGCAAGTCACAACAATAGTTTGGCCGGGAACCACACTAGTGGATCCTGAGGGGTGCCTAACACCTTCCCCTTGGGATAACTTCAAGCCCTTACCCAATATCTGGTTACCCTGACTCAAGCCCTCGTCAATGTCCTAATGCACTTAAATCATTAGGTGGCGACTCTTCAATTCAAAACCCAATTCCCAAAAAGGAACGATTTGTCTTTCCAAATGTCATAAACCCGATTTCCGCGGAGGAAAAAGGAGGCGCGACAGCATGGCAACTCTGCTGGGGATTTTCTTTTAGGCTTTTACCATTTCGGGCTATTATTGTGACTTTACGCTTCTTTATATGTCTTTATTTGCTTAATGCCTTCAAGTATTTAATTCCTTCTTCTACTACAAAACTAACTTGTCTTTTTGTTTCTTTCCCTTATTTCTTTTACTGCTTTCCTTTACTGCCTCCCTTTATTACTGTTTTAAATTATTGTAATTATTGCTTTATGAACGTGCAAATACGTGACAACTTGTTTAAATTATTGCAACTGCATGTTTTCAACATCATATTCCACTCGTGCCAAACAAAATACCATAGCAACGCTTATAATGAGTGGTTGCGCTCTTCCGATATTATCACCCCCTAAATCTGGCAAAGGCATATTTGCGGTAAAACCAGTCGATCAACGGTGTAGTCGACGGTTCCGCGCCTTTCCTTCTTGAGTTGTCCGCTCAAGGGTACCAGTCTAATACCCCATAGAAACCTTACTCTGTTTAATTGTGCATGCATCATGGTCAAACCTAGCCAAGTCAGTTATGTTGTCCGCATAATGACTCTTTAAGACAGCCTTGTGCAAAGTCCACTAGGTTTCCCTAAAACCTAAACGGACACTACCACGTTTTGTGCATTTATTTGGAGAATTAAATGCTTTTATGCCAATTATTGATATTTAATAGTCGAGTCTGGTGGGGGTAAGGGCCTAACCCTTTTGTCTTGCAGAAACATGAGGCACGAAGTCCCTAGATTCGGCATGGTCACCAACATCCACCCAAATTTGCTAAGCTGGTGGAGGATCTTCATTCCAGCGATCAGACTCTTATTCGGAAATACCTAGGAAATCTACCTTCTCTCCTGGAAATCCAACCCAACAACAAAATCATAGAAGCTGCTACTCTATTATGGGATTGTGATAGGACTGTGTTCCGCTTCGGAAACATTGAGTTGACACCCCTGCTCGAGGAAATAGGAGGACTGACTGGTATACCGTGGGAAACTCCGGGTTTGTTAATGCCGGAAAACCACAAGGGTAGAGGTTTTCTCAAAATGATGGGTTTAAAGAAGAATCTAGACTTGACATGCTTGAAAGAGTCGTACAATCCCTTTGACTATTTGTACGAAAGGTACGGTCACAGCAAATCTTATCGTACCTATCCTGATGAGTTTGCCATTACCTCATTGGGTCATATCCATCAAAGGGTCTTTGTATTTATGTTCTGTTTTCTGGGGATTGTGTTTCTAATGAAGAAAGCAAGAATCCACACCCGACTAGCCATGGTCACTAAAACTTTAATGGAAGGAATTGGAGGGCAACCATTCAACATTGTGCCCATGATCGTCACAGAAATATACCGAGCCCTAGAGAAATGTCAGCGGGGATCTAGTCACTTTGAGGGTTACAATTTGCTACTTCACCTGTGGCTCATGGAGCATCTACAAAGGGGTGAATACCGACAAGAGATCCAACGAAGGGACTGGGACGATCATATCGCTTTGCATCACCCAAAGCGAATGAATTATATCCCTGATATGTTTGCTCATCCAGAGGATGCCAAATGATGGTTCAAGCTATTTGATAATTTGACCGAGGAGCAAGTACAATGGATGTTCGAATGGTTTCCAACCAAAGAATTCATCGCCCGATCCCGAGACGCACCTTTTCTGATATTGATCGGTCTGAGAGGAACGTACCCTTACGTCCCTCTCTGAGTTATGAGGCAAGCTGGTAGGAAGCAGGTTGTACCCAGGGTCGACAAGATGAGTCATTTCCGGGCTGACTTCCAGGCTGACGATAGTCCTTACAAGTACCAAGCTCAGCATATGTGGCACTGCAAGATCGTCATGGGAAGAGATACAATCAAACCAGATAGATACCATGCCGGTTGTACTCCTTACTATTCCGGTTGGTTGGAGGATAATCACAATGGTCTGGGTCAACCCGGGTTTGTTCAAGGTCACAGGATCATCGATGAAAAGGCTGAAGCACAAGTCAAGTACAAACAACTGCGCAAGAGGATTCGAGAATGTGAAAGTGAGCACCGTGAAATACAAGAAGCCAACCAAAGGCTGATTGATGAGTGGAAAGACATGGCTGTCGGTGCCAACAAGCGACTGGGATACTTGGAGCGGGGTTTAGTTGAGCTGGAAAGGAAATTTCTTAAAAGGATCGAGGATTGATAGAATGCTGAAGGAAACGAGGGCGGGCACCTAGGCAGAGCCTACCTGTTGCTGGGACTTCGCGAGTTGGTGAAGCTGTTCGATGGAGCCAAAGATGCCGAGTCTGGGGAAGGTCCTTCCGGGACCAAATAGATAGGAGTTTTCATTTCTGCTTTATAAAATGAAATAAGGTATATGGCCACTAGTGACATTTTTATTTCCTGTTATTTAGTGTCGTTTTGGGATTCGTCTACTTTTATCAATAAAATGAGGCATTTAACTTACTATGTTCTCCAAATCAACTTGTCGCTAGGCCTACCTCGGGCACAAAGACGTTCCCCAAATTTAGGACACGCTTTATTTTTCCACACTATATGTTTAAATATTGCAACATTTTTTTATGATACTCACTAACTTGTTACCTTTTTGTTTTTTTTTTGTTTATTCCCCTCCCCAAAGGTTAGTTCGTGAACTCTGGCAACATCATCATATTTTACGAGATCCAGGGGCCCTCCACCTACTCTTCCTCCCAGTCTTGTCAGACATAAAAACAAAGGAAAAATGGAATATTAAAACAACTCAACTGAACGGGTAGAGGTCACTCATGGTACTCTGGTCCCCAAGGAAGATGCATCCCAACTAGAACAAAAGTTGTTAAAGTTTCAGGAAGAACTTGATCAAGTCCGGAATCTGGAAAATCTGTCATTTTCCCTCACTACTGCAGAGGTTACTTTCCCAAAAGCTCAGAATCCTGTACCTATGCAAAACATCCCAAACCATCCCGCTCCTCACCACCACTGCAATACCTGTCAT
Organism: Nicotiana attenuata; assembly: GCF_001879085.1. Classification (NCBI taxonomy): domain Eukaryota; kingdom Viridiplantae; phylum Streptophyta; class Magnoliopsida; order Solanales; family Solanaceae; genus Nicotiana; species Nicotiana attenuata. The sequence continues at coordinate 4,332 of NW_017670283.1, forward strand.
ACCTCAAATAACACCCCAATGCTCATCCCAGAACTCCAGAACTCCCCAAATGATCACTGCCACACCCAACATAATACCCCCATCTACGTGGAGACTGTGCCACACTCCACCTAGCCCATCTCAAGCACACCCGCCGATGATAAGGACTTGCTCATCAGAAATCTGGCCGAAGAGCTTAAAAAGTTGACTAGCAGAATTCAAGGCGTTAGGTAGTTAGGGAATTGAGGGGCTAAACTATGAAGATCTTTGCATACAGCCCGATGTCGAACTGCCCGAGGGGCACAAACCTCCCAAGTTCGAGATGTTTGATGGTACAGAGGATCCAAGGGTCCACTTGAGAACATACTGTGACAAGCTGGTCAGAGTAGGAAGAGACGAGAAAATCCGCATGAAGCTTTTCATGAGGATCCTGAAGGGAGACGCTTTATCTTGGTACATTAGCCAAGATCCAAAGAAGTGGTTAAACTGGGTAAGCATGGCATCTGATTTTATGGACAGATTCAGGTTCAACACAGAGAACTCACCAGATGTGTTCTATATTCAAAACTTGAAGAAGAAACCCACAGAGACCTTCTGTGAGTATGCTACTCGATAGAGATCAGAAGCTGCTAAGGTTAGGCCTGCTTTGGAAGAAGAACAAATGAACAAATTCTTCGTTCAGGCCCAAGACCCACAGTATTATGAGAGACTGATGATGATCAAAGGCCACAAATTTTCTGACATTATCTAGCTAGGAGAAAAGATCGAGGAAGGCATCAAGAGTGGTATGGTTACGAACTTTGAAGCCTTGCAAGCTACCAATAAGGCTTTATACTCTGGTGGTACGTCCAAGAAAAGGGACGTAGGTGTTGTAATGGTTGCACAGAGGACCAAATCCCCTATCAAATACCAAACCTATCCAATGCCTCCATTCACATATCAGCCTACTCCAAACTACCAAGCACCCTCACTCTCTTACCAAGCTCCACCACTCACCTACCAATCACCTCCCACATATCAGCCCACTTCACTCAAATATTCCCAACTAGCATATGTTTACCAAGCCTACGACACCCAATCATCCCACTATCAATCACCTCTCCCACGTCAAAACTTCCCTAGACCTCGACCAAATTTTGACCGCAGGCCTACCAAACATTATACCGCCATTGCTGAACCAATTGACCAGTTGTACGAAAGGCTCAAAGCTGCTGGTTATGTCACTCCTATCCCTGCTATAACCCCCGAAAACCCTTCTCAGTGGGTTAATCCAAATAAATCTTGTGCATACCATTCCGGCATGAAAGGACATACCATTGATGAATGTCGCTCTCTGAAAGATAAGATCCAGACTTTGATTGATAACAAGATCATTGTAGCAAAGGAGCCTGCTCCGAATGTCCGCAATAACCTCCTGCCTGAACACAACGGAGGAGGCGTTCACATGATTGAAATAGAGGATGACTGGGACCCCAAGGGATCAATCGGTTTAATCACAGAAGGCGACGATCCAAAGAAGCCAGTAGTCACCCTTAATCTGATTGTGGTCCAGATTCAGCCTTCTAGAGATGCCGAGGTAAACATGTCCATGCCACTCGAGTTTGAAGCACCACCCTCTGCAAAGACGCCAGCGCCGATTGAGGTTGAGTTTATGTCACCAGCAAACGCACCTACGCCCTTTGAGGTTGCAGTTTTACCGCCTAAGGGGCCTGCTCCGTTCAGAGTAAAGATAGCCACGCCAATTCCAGTGGCAATGTCGACAGTAACACCATTCCACACGAATGCCATACCTTGGGACTACACAGCCGAGGCCAGAAGAAAAGGGAAGGTCAAGTTCGGGGAAGCCGTTGCGGCACAGGGTATGATCAGAACCGGCAGGGTTTATACCCCGGAGCATTTGGCCGAGTCAAGAAAACAGGCCTCTAGTCGGCTAACCATCACTGAAACGGGTCCCGACGATCTCTGGAGAAAGATACAAGCCAAAGAATACTCAGTCATTGATCACCTGAACAAAACACCGGCACAGATTTCTATCCTTGCTTTGCTACAAAGTTCCGATGCACACAAGAATGCCTTGCTAAGAGTGCTGAGTGAGGCATATGTACCAAGTAACATCACCGGCAGAGAGATGGCTAACATGGTAGGCCAAGTATAGGAAAGTCAGAAGATCACTTTTCATGAAGACGAGCTACCGCCCGAGAGGTTGAGTCACAACAAGGCATTGCACATCACCGTGCAGTGCGAAGATTATTTTATCACCAGGATCCTGATTGACGGAGGGTCCAGCCTCAACATTTGTCTGTTGGTGACACTCAGAACATTAGGAAAGGGGCTGCATGAGATCAAGGACGGGTCCATCAACGTCAAAGATTTCGACGGATCCCAAAGGTCCACTATTGGGGAAATTAGCTTGTGTTTGCAAATGGGGCCTACTTGGTTTGATGTTGATTTTCAAGTGATAGACGTGCCAGCATCTTACAATTTATTATTGGGACGACCATGGATTCACGTCGTTGGGGCTGTAGCATCGACACTACATCAAGCAGTGAAGTTTGAGTGGAACCACCAAGAGGTGATCATTCACGGCGACGGTAGCAATCCCATATACAGTCGCCAGACTATCCTAGCAACAGGAGGCAGAAGAAGGATAGGCGGGGAGACATACCACCACATCGAGCGAGTTAACGCCGTTGATAAGGATAAGTGGTGGGACAACAAAATTGAAAGCATATTGAACTGGAGCGGATATGAACCTGGCAAGGGACTTGGCAAGAATCTCCAAGGAATCGCTAAGCCCATCAAGCTCAATAAACAAGGCACCACCTTCGAATTGGGATATGAGTATACCTGGAAAGAATTCAATGATTGGTCGCCACCATGGTGCGGTCCTTACTACCTATTGGAGCAGCCAATACCCCGCTTGGAGCAGATCTTCCAACCAGCCGATGTTATCTATGGGTTAGAAGAAGAGGAAGCACTGGCAGTAGTGAGGAATCTGTTCCTGGAAGACGATGATATGGATTGTTGTGTCTTTCTCGAGCAGTGAGCAGATCATGCACTATTTTCCTGTTTTTATTTTACTAGTTGACTTTCCTTTCGCATTTTTAAATTTTGCAAGAAAGAGCTCCAATGTTTAAAAAAAAACACAGATATGGTATTTATCAAAGCATTTCGGTTTTCTTATAAATCTTACTCTTATTATCCTCTCTCATTACTTTACTTATACAGCACTTGTCTTGATGAACCAATGAATGTGACATGCAATGAGACAACGCAACAAACAGACATGGATTCAGAGGAAGATGACAAGCCGGAAGAGATTCTTAAGGAAGTCGAGAATTTTGAAAACAGGCCGAAGTCCAACCTGGACGAGACTGAGATTGTTAACCTGGGAGATGAAGAGAATGTTAAAGAAACACGAATCAGCATTCACCTATCGTCATCAGAAAAGAAGTAATACACAGAGCTTCTAAGAGAATATGAGGACATATTCGCCAGGTCGTACGACGACATGACTGGGCTGAGTACATCTATTGTGGCACACAAACTGCCAACTGATCTGACTTGTCCACCGGTAAAACAGAAGCTCAGAAAGTTCAAACCTGATATGAGTTTGAAAATCAAGGAAGAAGTCACCAAGAAGGTCAAAGCCAATGTTCTCAGGGTAGTGGAATACCCAACGTGGTTAGCTAACATTGTGCCAGTGCCAAAGAAAGACGGGAAGGTCAAAGTCTTTGTCGACTACCGGGATCTCAACCGGGCCAGTCCGAGAGACAATTTCCCCTTGCCGAACATACACATCCTGATTGACAATTGCGCCAAGCATAAGTTGCAATCATTTGTAGATTGTTTCGCTGGGTATCATCAGATCTGGATGGATGAAGAAGATGCTGAGAAAACAGCTTTCATCACACCGTGGGGAATGTACTGCTACAAGATGATGCCGTTTGGCCTTAAGAACGCAGGGGCCACCTACATGAGGGCCATGACTACCATTTTTCACGATATGATACATAAGGAGATCGAGGTGTACGTAGACGACGTCATCATTAAGTCAAAGAAGGCCACTGATCACATGGAAGATTTGAGGAAATTCTTCAATAGACTACGAAGGTACAACCTAAAGCTGAATCCCGCGAAGTGTGCATTTGGGGTTCCAGCTGGAAATTGCTTGGGTTTATTGTGAGTCGCCGGGAATAGAACTGGATACCATCAAAGATCAAAGCCATTCAATAATTGCCAACCGCCAAGGAACAAGAAGGACGTAATGAGTTTCTTGGGGAGACTGAACTACATCAGCCGGTTCATAGCACAATCTACAGTTATCTCCGAACCAATCTTCAAGATGTTGAAGAAGGATGCCGCCACCGATGGACTGATGACTGCCAGAAAGCTTTCGACAGAATCAAGGAATACTTGTCAACACCACCAGTCTTAGTCCCGCCTGAACCAGGTTAGACCTTCTGTTACTCTCAATCGCAGTGTTAGATGGTGCCTTTGGTTGCGTCCTGGGGCAGCATGATGAAACAGGAAAGAAAGAACAGGACATCTATTATCTCAGCAAGAAGTTCATTCCGTACGAGGCCCGGTATTCTCTGCTAGAATGCACCTGTTGCGGCTCTAACTTGGGTGGCTCAGAAGCTGAGGCACTACTTCTGTACCTATACTACATACCTCATATCAAGGATGGATCCTTTGAAATACATCTTTCAGAAGCCCATGCCCACCGGCAAGCTATCCAAGTGGCAAATCCTGTTGAGTGAATTCGACATTGTCTATGTAACTCAGAAAGCAATCAAGGGACAGGCACTAGCAGAGCACTTGGCCGAAAACCCCGTGGATAGAGAATACGAACCCCTGAAGACGTATTTTCCTGACGAAGAGGTATCATTCATAAGAGAACACATTGCAGAATCCTATGATGGTTGGAGAATGTTTTTCGACGGAGCAGCAAATTTCAAAGGAGTTGGCATAGGAGCAGTCCTAGTATCAGAAACCGGTCAGCATTATTCGGTGTCTGCCAAACTCAGGTTCCCGTGCACCAATAATATGGCCGAGTATGAAGCCTGCATCCTAGGGCTCAAGATGGATATTGACATGAACATTCAAGAATTGCTAGTAATTGGAGATTCAGATTTGCTTATACATCAGGTTCGAGAAGAATGGGCGACCAAGAACTCCAAGATACTCCCTTATCTGCATCATGTATAGGAGTTGAGAAAGAGGTTCACAAAGACAGAGTTCCAGCATGTTCCCAGAGTCTAGAATGAGTTTGTCGATGCATTGGCTATCCTGTCATCTATGATACAACATCCGGACAAAAACTTCATTGATCCCATTCCAGTAAAGATCCATGATCAGCCAGCTTACTGTGTTCATGTTCGAAGAAGAAGCAGATGGAAAACCTTGGTTTCATGACATCAAGGAATATTTGGCAAAAGAAGAATACCCAGAACTTGCAAACACTACTCAGAAGCGCACACTTCGAAGGTTGTCCTATAATTTCTTTCACAACGGAGGAATCCTATATAGGAGGACTCCTGATTTGGGATTATTAAGGTGTGTCGACGCAAAAGAAGCGTCTAGACTGTTAGAGGAAATTCATGCCGGGACCTGCGGTCCACATATGAACGGTTTTGTTTTAGCAAAGAAGATACTCCGGGCTGGTTACTTTTGGATGACTATGGAAACAGACTGCATCCACTATGTCCGGAAATGACATCGCTGTCAGATACATGCATACATGATCAAAGTACCCCCAAACGAGCTTAATGCAATAAGCTCACCATGGCCGTTCGCCGCCTGAGGAATGGATGTTATCGGACCAATCGAACCTGCCGCATCAAACGGACACAGGTTTATCCTAGTGGCAATTGATTATTTCACCAAATAGGTCAAAGCAGCATCTTACAAAGCAGTAACCAAGAAGGTCGTGGCAGACTTTGTCTGCGACCGCATCGATTGTCGATTCGGGATTCCAGAGTCAATCATCACTGATAATGGCTCCAACCTCAATAGTGACTTGATGAAGGCCATGTATGAAACCTTCAAGATCAAACACAAGAATTCTACAGCCTATAGACCTCTGATGAACGGAGCCGTAGAGGCCGCCAACAAGAATATTAAGAAAATACTAAGGAAAATGATAGAAAAGTATAAGCAGTGGCACGAGAAGCTATCATTTGATTTATTGGGGTACCGCACCACAGTCCGTACATCAACCGGGGCAACCCCCTATATGCTGGTTTAAGGTACGGAGGTAGTCATTCCCGCTGAGGTGGAAATTCCCTCCTTAAGGATCATACAGGAAGCAGAACTCGACGATGTAGAGTGGGTGAAAAGTCGTTACGAACAGCTAGCTCTTATAGATGGGAAGAGAATGAACACAGTTGCCACGGTCAGCTTTATCAGAACATAATGTCCAGAGCCTTCAACAAGAGAGTCAAGCCGAGACAGTTCACACCGGGGTAGCTGGTGTTAAAGAAAATTTTTCGGCATCAAGATGAAGCCAAGGGGAATTCTCTCCCAACTGGCAAGGTCCGTACATGGTTCACCGGGTTCTAACATGTGGAGCCCTTATACTTGCAGAAATGGACGGAGAAGTTTGGCCAAAACCGATCAATTCAGATGCAGTCAAGCGCTACTATGTGTAATCTTATGTTTTCCTATATGATGTAATTTGAACTACGTCTGACCTGATTCCCGTTTAAGAGGGGATATGTAGGCAGCCTTATGGGTTCGGTCACAATTCAATAAAATATTCATTTTCTCCGCAATTGGAAACTGGGGCAGAAATTTGAGGAGGATCCTCAAAATTCCGAAGTAATTTCAGCCGATCGTCGCACGAGCAGCAGTCAGAAAAGTCAACCCATCAAACTGGGGCAGAATTTTGAGGAGCACCCTCAAAATTCTATAGCAGGAGAGGTTGCAATATCCTGAACCATGTCACAGTCGTCGGTTCATATAAAAAGCTATTTCTTAACTATATAGCACCCTCAAAATTCTGTAGCAGGAGAGGTTGCAATATCCTGAACCACGTCACAGTCGTCGGTTCATCTAAAAAGCTATTTCTTAACTATATACTTATGTCATATCTTTTTACAAACCCATGCATGTTTATTATCGAAATTGCTTTGTTCAGTAACGCTACCCCAATGATACATACTGTAACACTAGATCAAAGCCGAACAGGTCAAGCAAGGCCAGCAAGGATACGAACTAACCTCCCCTCTACAAAACTCACGATTTTTCTTTAAATGCAGGCATTTGGATTACAAAAGCATATGACATACTACACACCCACAAGACAAACATCGATTCGTGAATTCAACTCTCAGGATTGTTGCACTTACCGGCTGGTCAGCCCAGTACGCCAGTAATATCCTATATATCACAATATCCCCAACAGCCACGATATCGCAATCAGCTAAGAAAACTCTATTACCATTTATCTCTTGCATAAGGCTACTATTCTGCCTTCCGAGACTAAGCACTGTCTTCATCTGCATCTCCTGCATTGCATAAGGCTACTATTCTGCCTTCCGAGACTAAGCATTGTCTCCATCTGCATCTCCTGCATTGCATAAGGCTACTATTCTGCCTTCTGAGACTAAGCATTGTCTCCATCTGCATTTCCTGCATTGCATAAGGCTACCATTCTGCCTTCCGAGACTAAGCACTGTCTCCATCTGCATTTCCTCCATTGCATAAGGCTACCATTCTGCCTTCCGAGGTTAAGCTCTACCTCCATCTGCACTTGCATGGCTGAAAGATCGCCACTTTATTTACGCTTGCATGGCTGAAAGATCGCCACTTTATTTACGCCTTCACGGCTGAAAGATCGCCACTTTATTTACATTTGCACGGCTGAAAGATCGCCACTTTATTTACATTTGCACGGTTGAAAGATCGCCACTTTATTTACATTTGCATGGCTGAAAGATCGCCACTTTATTTACATTTGCATGGCTGAAAGATCGCAACTTTATTTACATTTGCATGGCTGAAAGATCACCACCTATCGCATATCATGGGATGAAATATCGCCAAATACTGCATTTCATGGGTTGAAAGATCGCCAAATTATCCGAGGGCGTCATTGTTCGGAGGCACCATTTGCATAGCCCGAGAACACCATGCCATGGCATGAGGATCCCTTTAATCTTTTGCATATCATTATTCAAAGGCATCATGGTTCGGAGGCATCATTCTCATAGCCCGAGAGCATCATCTCATAGCCTGCGAATCCTTTATTATACGCTTCATGGCCCAAGACGTCATGGTCTGAAGACGCCATCCTAACCGTCCAAAGACAGCATTCATGGTCCGACGGGAACTTGCATCATGTTTAAATTTATGCACAATATACGCCTGCATTGCTTATTTGCATGTAAATCGGCGAGCAACGGCTATCTTAGCAGGAGCGATCCCGCTCCAGTTCCCGCAGCCCTATTAGACCTTAACCATTCATCCCGACCTGAATATTGCGCCCGTTCTTGAAAGGTCTCCATCGGCATACGCCGCCGACGGATCCTAAACTACATATGGCCTGATTCCTGTAAGACCAGGGATATGTAGGTAGCTCAAAACTACATATGGCCTCTACCATGTTTTTCTATTATATTGCTCCTACTGTGTTCTTGTTAAAACTCTTCTACCATGTTTTTCTATTATATTGCTCCTACTGTGCTCTTGATAAAATTTCTCCCACCATGTTCTTATTTGTTTCTTCTACCAGTTCTTCTACTATGGGTCGCATGTTACTCTTTTACTTTGTTTCTCATGAGTTTCTGTTATTGAAAAAAGCATGTCGAAGGTCCCAGTTCCTTTATGAGACCTTTGAACTTGTTTCGACTAGTATCTTTTGCTTTCTTGATTACTTGCCCTCTCATCTCGGCACTCGATTGATGGTAAAACCCTAAAATTTAGGGGTTCATCCGAGTTTGAGAACATTGGCTATGTGATATGTTTGTTCTTCATCTTTAAAGCTGTCTGATTTCAGAAACCCTAACTATTTCGAGGTTCTGAACTTGTTTCTCAACTGAGTCTCGAAATTCTTTGTCTCAACCTCTATCTCTTTAAGCAATTCTGATTTTCCACTAAAACTTTTCTAATGTCTTTTACACTAGATCTTTTGTATGCTGCTAGATGCTACTTCTCTTCTACATTGCTAACCTATGTGACTACCATGCTCCTATAATCTATTATCTACTGATTTTTGCATTGACACGACTTCTTCTTAACATGTTTGTATGCTCTTTACATGCGCTGAACTTCCCCTCTAAATTGGTTTTCAGACTTCCTTCTGTATAGGTTTGATTGATTTCTTTCCTTGTTTGTTGATTTCCCTATGACTCGATTTAAGTTATTTGACTTTCCTTAACTTTTCTGACTTGGTTCATTCATGGACCAGTGATTACAAGATCCCTGACCTTTGATTTACTGGCTATTTACTGATTTTCTTACCTTATTTGTACAACCGTGTACTTCAAAATTCTATCCTTAAATAGCTTTTATGTATTTTCCCCTAACTGCATGCTTTGTAAAAGATGTTTATTTGATTTCTTCCCTTAAATAGTTTTCCCGTTTGAATCTGAGTTCCTTAATTAAAGGAAGTCTTGTGTGATTGATTCTTAATTGATATTCAGTTCCTTAACTGTTTTCTTACCTTATTTCTGCCTGGTTTTCACACTATAAAGGCACGACTCTTTCGCAAACTCAGACACATTCACAATCCTTCTGAACTCATACTCACACACAATAGTATTCTCTCTTGTCTGCACTGTGGCCTGTTTACAAGACCTACTGCTTGTCTCTATTTGTTTCTTTGAAACTGAATTCTGCTTCTGCACTTGCACTCTCTCTTAGTCCTTAAGTTCTGCCCCCCTCTTGTGAGCCTTGCCTTGGGACCTTGAGTTCCTCTGAACTTGGACACCTGAGGGTTGGCCCTTCCACACTGCACTATGTCTTAATCTGGTGATGCATTTGGGTGTGAGCATTGCCCGGAGTCCTTTTCGAGGCTCTTAGGGAACTTTGACACATCCAAATGGGAGAAAAGCTTTGGAACATGATCTCTTGGAGTTGGTTTACTTCATACTTCAGACAGGAAGCCTGAATCAGGCTCTCCTTGGTTGTACCTTTTTTTAATTTCTGATGTATTTTCTTTTATCTTCATTCTCGGCTATAATAATTTTGTAATAAACTCTTGGGGATGGCTAGTGAAAAAGGGAGGGGATAGCTATGTATGCGAAGGGTAGATAACTTGCCTATAGGTGTATTTCTGAATTTCTACACTCTCATATAGATATCCTGCCTATAGGTCACTTCTGAATTTCTGCACTTTCATATAGATAACATGCCTATAGACATTCCTGAATTATGCATTTCTCATATAGATACCATGTCTGTAGGAATTCTGCATTCCCTCATATAGATAACCTGCCTATAGGTACTTCTGAATTTCTACATTTTCATATAGATAACATGCCTATAGACATTCCTGAATTCTACATTTTTCACATAGATACCATGTCTGTAGGAATTCTGCATTCTCTCATATAGATACCATGTCAATAATTACCTGGAAATCTAAATTCTGCATATGCATATAGAGAATATGCCTATAGGTCTTTCTGAATCTTGTATATCCATTCTTCATTAGGCAATCATATTTATAGGTCTTAATTAGTCAACTGCAATTAGATATCATGTTCATAGGCTTAAAATAAAATTCAGCACCTAGATATCATGTTTATAGGTTTTCTGCATTTTACCATGTCTATGAAAGGGTTTAAAGTCAACAACGCACAGAAAGCATGTTTATAGGAGCTATTAATCAAGTCTGAATCGCTTCACTCGCTTATAAGTCTAAAACCAGTAATAACTATGTGTTACCATTTGCAGAACCTATAACCTTTTGCTAAAACTTGTCTTCCTTTAATAATCTGGCAACCTTTCTTAAACAGTACGCATTCAGTTTATTTCATTATTTTCTAAAATCAGTAGATATCATGCCTATAGGACCCTCGTCCGACACTTAGGCAAGCCTTAGGGTAAAATTATAAACTGAATCAGTTTTCTTAGCTACAACCAGTAGGCAGGCCTGATTCGGGCTTCTTATCTGAACTATGTAATAAATCAGTCTACCTCAACCTTTAAGTTTTAATCAGACCCTAAATAGTATGTGTAAGTCGTGCTAAAATTATGTGCTTCTCTGTCAAAGGAGGTATATCTGAGCCTTTTACTTGTTATGTGCTTCCCCCCAACTTGCTATACGTGTTTTTGTATGTCGCCTTAGAGTTTTGCCTTTGAAACTATAAACAAGCCTAATATCCCTTCGCTTTAGGATTAGTAGTCCCAAATGCCTCCGGGACTGATAGGATTGGGGCGGGTAATAGCATGCAATAAGCAAACGATACCATTCCGCGCTTTAATACCTTAACGGGGTGGGAAAGGGTAGATATGGATATGATGACCACGCGATAACATCACGTGTAGCCCCTCACTGAGGAGTGATTACCGGATGTTGTGTGGGGTCATCCATATTATTTATAAACCTAGGACCCCCCCCCCCTTTCCTTTGTTTCTTTGATTCTTTGCTTCTTCTTTTTTCAAATTTTAAACTATTTCTCTAAGGAAAAACCAGTATCCCTTTCGTTCTTTCTAACTTTGCTTATTTGTAACCATTATGTGAAAATCCCCTCTTACTTGAAGTTTTATTTGCCTATGTGTTATTTGCACTTAAGTCACAACAATAGTTTGGCCGGGAACCACACTAGTGGATCCTGAGGAGTGCCTAACACCTTCCCCTTGGGATAATTTCAAGCCATTACCCATAATTTCGAGGGTTTAATTTCATAAGTTTGAAAAATCGATTGAGAGCTCGGGAGAAGGCGATTTTGAGTGGGTTTTGAGGAAAAAATCATTGGGTAACGTTTTTGTGATCCCTTTTTGTTATTTCATCGTTATATAGTTAAATACATCATGGGAATTCGAATTTTGGACCAAAAATTGGATAATTTGGGGTAAAACTTCATTGGCTAGACTATTGAGTTTTGAGTGGGCATTTGACCTCCAATTTGGGAGATTTTTATATGGTTAGACTCGTGAGAGTACGAGGGTTCTAAAAATGTGAAAATTATTCGATTCCGAGACGTTGGCTTGAGGGGCGTTTTGGTCATTTTATCTATTTTTGCGCCCTAGCTTTAATTTTAATAGCGGAATCAGTTGTTTGCAATATTATTTACGATATGTAATTAAATTGAATAGATTTGGGCCATTTGGAGTCGGATACTCGTGGCAAAGGCGTGGTTTCTATTGATATCGAGCCGGTTCGAGGTAAGTGGCTTATCTAACCTTGTGTGGGGGACTTCTCCCCTTAGGATTGTTTTCTTGATATTTGAGTGCCTTGTACGTGAGGTGACGAGCGCGTACTTGAGCCAATTGATGAAAATCCGGTTTTCACTTAAGTTGTTGATATTTAATTTTCTTTCCTGCTTGCCTTACCCTACTTGAAATTATACTTGTACTAGATTTGGAAAGCATGTTTAGCTGACTTAACTGCCTAATTGCTTAAGTTGGTTGATTGTACTACGTGAAGCATGCTAGGCTAATTCTATCTGTTGCTCTGTCTTTCGTACTTTATTCCTTGGTTTGTTTCTGGTTGTGGTTGCGCATTTACATTGGGACTACGGATGTGGGATTCCGGTAGCTGCCCCCCCCCCCTTATTTGTTTACTTTGGGACTACGGGTTCGATTCCCGGTAGATCCCCCTGCACTTTTACTTTGGGACTGCGGGTTAGATTCCCGATAGATCCCCCTGCATTTTGATGGTTGGACTACGGGACGGTATCCCGGAAGATCCTTCGGTTTGGTATACGAGTTGGACTACGGGACGGTATCCCGGGAGATCCACTGGACAGTTGAGGAAAGGGCTACAGGACGGTATCCTGGGAGACCCTCATTGTTATCATTGGTATTGAGTTGTATTTACTCTGTGTTTGCTCTGTCCTTTTGTGGTTGTTATTGTCTCGTTGACCTGCCTTATTTCACTGTTGTATTTATTATTTCTGTCAGATTATCATACTGTTAATTATTGTTATTACTATATTTTATCTCTGTATGGCCCTGACCTTCCTCGTCACTACCCAACCGAGGTTAGGCTTGGCACTTACTGAGTACCGCTGTGGTGTACTACTCATGCCCTTCCTGCGCAAAGTTTTTTTCATGTGCAGATCATCCAGGTACCTCTACTCAGGCGCACTATTAGTGAGGCAGGAGGACTACGGGGACTTCGAGGTAGATCTGCTGCGTCCGCAGACCGACGAGTGTCCCTTTTACTCTATCTCTAGTACTTAGTTTTTCTTCTTCCGGCTGTTAGATATTTTGGAGTTTGGAGCCTTTACTTTTCGCTTCTGTAGCCTGTGTTGCCCGTGAGTTTCCGAGTTTTGGGGATTGTTTTGAACTTGTGATATTGAGTTGTACATGCCGAGCGGCATTCAGTACAGTTTCTTTTAGTATTTAATTTGGTTTCCTCTATTTTTCCGCAATTATTATGTTTCCGCAATATTAGGCTTACCTGGTCGTGGGGACTAGGCGCCGTCATGACATGTTCACAGTCTGTGAACTAGGGTCGTGACAAGTTGGTATCAGAGCTCTAGGTTCATAGGAGTCACGGAACACAGGCCCGTTTATTAGAGTCTCGCTGATCGGTACGGAGACGTCTGTACTCATTTGAATTCCTTGTCGTGCGATATTTTGACATCAATTCTAAACTACTGACTTCTATTCTCTCATAGATGGTGAGGACACATGCCGCTCGAGATGATCAGGCACCCGCGCCCCTTACTGCAGCCGTCAAAGGCCGGGGCCGAGGGAGAGGTCGAGGACGCGCACGTGGTGCAGCCAGAGCACCTGTGCGAGCTGCCGCCGAGGTACCACCAGCAGATCCAGCCGGAGCCCAGGCACCTGGCACATCTACTACACTACTACTCCATCGCTCCAGTAGACTTTGGCTCAGTTCATGAGCATGTACACCACCTTGGCTCAGGCGGGGTTGTTTCCCCTTGCTGCAGCCATATCCCAGGCCGGGGGAGGAGCTTAGACTCCCGCCGTCCGCACTCCTGAGCAGCGAGTGCAGGTTGAGCAGGCTCCCGAGATTATTCTGGCACCGCCTACAGCACCAGTTCAGCCCGAGGATGGGTCAGCTGCTTCAGAGGACGAGCAGCGCAGACTTGAGAGGTTCAAGAAGTATGATCCCCCAGTGTTCGGTGGATTAGCATCAGACGATGCCTTGGGATTTCTAGAGGAGTGTCATCGTATTCTTCGCACCATGGGCACAGTGGAGTCCAGCGCGGTTTCTTTCACTGCTTTTCAGCTTCGGGGAGCTGCCTACGATTGGTGGCGCACTTATGAGATAGACAGTCCAGTCGAGGCTGCTTCACTGACTTGGACCCATTTCTCGGATATGTTCATGAGAGAGTTTGTCCCCCAAAGTCTCAGGGATGCATGGTGCGCAGAGTTTGAGCATTTGCGCCAGGGTGCTATGACCGTTTCGGAGTATGCTATCCGTTATACCAGGTTGGCCAGGCATGCACCGGCTTTGGTTGCTACAGTTCGGGAGAGAGTTCGTAGGTTCATTGAGGGTCTTATCCCACCCATCAGATCTAGCATGGCTCGAGAGTTGGAGACGGACGTTCCTTATCAGCAGGTAGTGAGCATTGCTAGGAGGATTGAGGGTATGCTCGCTAGGGAGCGAGGGGAGAGGGAGGCCAAGAGGTCTCGAGAGTCGGGTCACTACTCTGGTGCCCGTACCCCATCAGCAGGTCGTTATGGTAGGGGTTATGCGGGTCGCCCTGTTCATTCAGCTCTTCCAGCAGCCGGCAGTACTCCAGCTCCACCTGCACCTCAGGAGCCTTACTATGCACCTCCAGTTTCTAGCGCGCCTCCTGCGCGGGGTGTTTCCAGAGGTCAGTCCAGCAGGCCTAGTCCCAGCCAGTCACAGCCACCGCGTCCTCCCAGAGCTTGTTTCGAGTGCGGTGATACACGCCACATGGTTAGGGACTGCCCCAGACTTGGTAGGGGTGCATCTTCACAGACTGCTCAGCCACAGCGTGCTCCTCAGAGTTCTCAGGCCATGATCACAGCTCCAGCTGCTACCCCACCTGCCCAGCCAGCTAGGGGCGGAGGTCGGGGAGATAGAGGTCGCCCTCGAGAGAGGGGCCGGGCCAGATATTATGCTATTCCTGCTCGTACTGAGGCTGTTGCCTCCGACTCCGTCATTACAGGTATTATTCTGGTTTGTCACAGAGAGGCATCGGTTCTATTCGATCCGGGCTCTACTTACTCTTATGTGTCTTCTTACTTTGCTCCTCATTTGGGTGTGCCTCGGGATTCTTTGAGTGCCCCCGTTTATGTTTCTACTCCTGTGGGAGATTCTCTTATTGTGGACCGCGTTTATCGGTCATGTTTGGTTACTATTCGTGGTTTTGAGACCAGAGCAGACTTATTATTACTCGGTATGGTGGATTTTGACATTATTCTGGGCATGGACTGGTTGTCGCCCCATTTTGCTATTCTTGATTGTCACGCCAAGACCGTGACGCTGGCTATGCCAGGTATTCCGCGTGTTGAGTGGAGTGGCACTTTAGATCACACTCCCAGTAGAGTTATCTCTTTTCTTAAAGCTCAGCGCATGGTGGAGAAGGGGTGTGCCGCGTATTTGGCTTATGTGAGAGATGTTAGTGTTGATACCCCTTCTGTTGATTCTGTTCCAGTGGTACGGGATTATCCCGATGTATTTCCAGCTGATCTTTCGGGCATGCCGCCTGATAGAGACATTGATTTCGGCATTGATCTGTTGCCGGGCACTCAGCCCATTTCCATTCCTCCGTACCGTATGGCTCCTTCCTGAGTTGATGGAGTTGAAGGATCAGTTGCAGGAATTGCTTGGTAAGGGTTTTATTCGACCCAGTGTTTCACCGTGGGGTGCTCCTGTTTTGTTTGTGAAGAAAAAGGATGGTTCTATGCGCATGTATATTGACTACCGCCAGTTGAACAAGGTTACAGTGAAGAACCGTTATCCTTTGCCTCGCATTGATGATCTGTTTGACCAGCTTCAGGGCGCACAAGTGTTTTCTAAGATTGACTTGCGCTCAGGTTACCATCAGTTTAAGATTCGGGAGCCAGATATCCCGAAGACTGCCTTCGGGACTCGATATGGCCATTACGAGTTCCTTGTCATGTCATTTGGGCTGACCAATGCCCCTGCAGCTTTCATGCATTTGATGCACAGTGTGTTCAGGCCATATCTTGACTCGTTCGTGATTGTTTTTATTGATGATATTTTGGTGTATTCCCGGAGTCGGGAAGATCATGAGCAGCACCTGAGGACCGTGCTACAGACCTTGAGGGAGAAAAAGTTATATGCAAAGTTCTCAAAATGTGAGTTTTGGCTGAGCTCTATGGTATTCTTAGGCCATGTGATTTCTAGTGAGGGTATTCGGGTGGATCCGAGGAAGGTAGAGGCCGTGCAGAGTTGGCCCAGGCCGTCCTCAGCTACAGAGATTCGCAGTTTCCTTGGCTCGGCGGGTTACTACCGTCGTTTCGTGGAGGGATTTTCATCGATTGCTGCCCCTATGACTAGATTGACCCAGAAGGGTGCCCCATTTCAGTGGACAAAGGAGTGTGAGGCGAGCTTTCAGAAGCTCAAGACAGCTTTGACTGCAGCCCCAATCTTGATGTTGCCTACCGGTTCGGGGTCTTATACTGTCTATTGTGACGCCTCGAGAGTTGGCCTTGGAGCAGTGTTGATGCAGGATGGTAGGGTGATTGCCTACGCGTCCAGATAGTTGAAGATACATGAAAAGAATTACCATGTCCACGACCTTGAGTTAGCTGCCATTGTTCATGCCTTGAAGATCTGGCGTCATTATTTATATAGAGTGCCTTGCGAGATCTATACTGATCATCGGAGTTTGCATCACTTGCTCAAGCAAAAGGATCTCAATATGCGTCAGAGAAGGTGGTTAGAGCTGCTGAAGGATTATGACATCACTATCCTATATCACCCGGGCAAGGCCAATGCGGTGGCGGATTCCTTGAGTCGCCGGGCGGAGAGTTTGGGGAGTTTGGCATATTTACCAGCTTCAGAGAGGCCTATGGCGATGGATGTTCAGGCCTTAGCCAGCCAGTTCGTGAGATTGGATCTTTCGGAGCCCAGTCGAGGTCTAGCTTGTGTGGTTTCCCGGTCCTTCGGGACAAGTTTCAGTGTGGTGATGCCAGGGATGTGACCATTGGAGATGATGGAGTATTGAGGATGCAGGGCCGGATTTGTGTGCCCAATGTTGATGGCCTTCAAGAGATGATTCTAGCAGAGGCCCATAGTTCGTGGTATTCCATCCATCCGGGTGCCGCGAAGATGTATCAGGACCTGAGGCAGCACTACTGGTGGAGGCGGATGAAGAAGGATATAGTTGGTTATGTGTCTAGATGCCTCAACTGCCAGCAGGTGAAGTATGAACACCAGCACCCGGGTGGGTTGCTCCAGCAGATAGAGATTCCGGAGTGGAAATGGGAGCGCATCACCATGGATTTTGTATCTGGACTTCCACGGACCTTGAAGAAGTTTGATTCCATTTGGGTTATTGTGGACCGGCTGACCAAGTCCGCTCATTTCGTTCCTGTGTGTACCACTTATTCATCGGAGCGGTTGGCGGAGATTTATATCAGGGAGATCGTCCGTTTGCATGGTATTCCAGTTTCTATCATTTCAGACAGAGGTACTCAGTTTACATCGCGGTTCTGGAGAGCTGTGCAGCAGGAGTTAGGTACTCGGGTGGAGTTGAACACAGCATTTCACCCCAAGACGGACGGACAGTCCGAGCGCACTATCCAAATTCTTGAGGACATGCTCCGTGCGTGCGTGATTGAAATTGGAGGGTCTTGGGATCATTTCATGCCATTGGCGGAGTTTGTTTATAGTAACAGTTATCAATCCAGCATTCAGATGGCGCCGTATGAGGCTTTGTATGGCAGGAGGTGTAGATCCCCGGTGGGTTGGTTTGAGCCGGGTGAGGCCAGGCTATTGGGCACAGAGTTAGTACAGGAT
The DNA here is from genome assembly GCF_001879085.1 of Nicotiana attenuata. Taxonomy (NCBI): domain Eukaryota; kingdom Viridiplantae; phylum Streptophyta; class Magnoliopsida; order Solanales; family Solanaceae; genus Nicotiana; species Nicotiana attenuata. The sequence continues at coordinate 22,417 of NW_017670283.1, forward strand.
GCATTGGAGAAGGTTAAGACGATTCAGGATAGACTCCATACAGCCCAGTCCAGACAGAAGAGTTACGCGGACAGGAAGGTTCGTGATGTTTCATATATGGTTGGTGAGTGGGTTCTGCTTCGGGTCTCGCCTATGAAAGGCGTTATGAGGTTTGGGAAGAAAGGAAAGTTGAGTCTGAGATTTATTGGCCCTTTTGAGATCTTGAGGCGAGTTGGGGAGGTTGCTTACGAGCTTGCCTTACCTCCCAGTTTGGCCGGAGTTCACCCGGTATTTCATGTTTCGATGCTCCAGAGGTATCACGGTGATCCGTCGCACGTGTTGGATTTCAGTTCAGTCCAGTTGGACAAGGATCTATCCTATGTTGAGGAGCCAGTGGCTATATTGGACAGACAGATCAGAAAGTTGAGGTCAAAGAGCATTGCTTCAGTGAAGGTTCAGTGGCGGGGTCAGCCGGCCGAGGAGGCGACTTGGGAGACCGAGCAGGATATGCGCATCCAGTACCCTCATCTTTTCACTACTTCAGGTATGTTCTTTATGCTCGTTCGAGGACGAACAAATGTTTAAGTGTAGGAGGATGTAACGACCTGGCCGGTCGTTTTTGGAATTTACGCCCCGATCCCCCATTAACTGCTTCCCCTAAGTTCATTTCTGCTATTTTGTTTTGCCGGGACGTTCAGTGTCAGGATTCGGAGTGCTTTGGGACACTTAGTCCCTAAATGAGAGCTTAAGTGTTGAAAAATGGTCCGTAGTCGGAACAGTGTAAAGACAACCTCAGAATGAAAATCCGATGGTTCTGTTAGCTCCGTTAGGTGATTCCGGGGTTGGGAGCGTGTTCGGAATGTATTTTTGGAAGTCCGTAGCTCATTTAGGCTTGAAATGCCAAAGTTTGTATTTTTAAAGTTCCGATCCGATAGCGAGTTTTTGATCTGAGGGTCGGAATGGAATTCCGAAGGTTGCAGTAGCTCTGTCATGTCATTTGGGATGTGTGTACAAAATTTCAGGTCATTCGGACGTGTTTTGGTTAGGTTTTTGATCGAAATCGTATTTGGAAGAAATTTGAAGTTCTTAGGCTTGAATCTTTGATTAAATCGGTTTCCGGTGTTGTTTTAGGTGTTTTAAGGATTGGTACAAGTTCGAATAAGGTATTAGGTGGTATTGGTGCTTTTGGTTGAGGTCCCGGGGGCCTCGGGATGATTCCGGGTGGTTAATAGAGAAAATTTCTAAGTGTTGCAGCAGCTGGTATTTTTCTTTCTGGTATTTTGCGCTTCTGCGACCTGGGAACCGCAGAAGCGGAGTCGCAGAAGCGGCCTTGGACGTCGCAGAAGCGACTTTTGGTCACCCTCCAGGAAATCGCAGAAGCGGTAGGATTTCCACAGAAGCGGATCCGCTTCTGCGAGATGGGAACCGCAGGAGCGGAAGCTGGGGTTTTTAAAGGGATCCGCAGAAGCTGGCCGAAATTCGCATAGGCGGGACCGCAGAAGCGGTCCCTAGACCGCAGAAGCGGTATTCACTGTTCAGATATAGCAATTTCGAGGGTTTAATTTCATAAGTTTGAAAAATCGATTGAGAGCTCGGGAGAAGGTGATTTTGAGTGGGTTTTGAGGAGAAAATCATTGGGTAACGTTTCTTTGATCCCTTTTTGTTATTTCATCGTTATATAGTTAAATACATCATGGGAATTAGAATTTTGGACCAAAAATTGGATAATTTGGGGTAAAACTCCATTGGCTAGACTATTGAGTTTTGAGTGGGCATTTGACCTCCAATTTGGGAGATTTTTATATGGTTAGACTCGTGAGAGTACGAGGGTTCTAAAAATGTGAAAATTATCCGATTCTGAGACGTTGGCTTGAGGGGCGTTTTGGTCATTTTATCTATTTTCGCGCCCTAGCTTTAATTTTAATAGCGGAATCAGTTGTTTGCAATATTATTTATGATATGTAATTGAATTGAATAGATTTGGGCCATTTGGAGTCGGATACTCGTGGCAAAGGCGTGGTTTCTATTGATATCGAGCCGGTTCGAGGTAAGTGGCTTGTCTAACCTTGTGTGGGGGACTTCTCCCCTTAGGATTGTTTTCTTGATATTTGAGTGCCTTGTACGTGAGGTGACGAGCGCGTACTTGAGCCGATTGATGAAAATCCGGTTTTCACTTAAGTTGTTGATATTTAGCTTTCTTTCCTACTTGCCTTACCCTACTTGAAATTATACTTGTTCTAGATTTGGAAAGCATGTTTAGCTGACTTAACTGCCTAATTGCTTAAGTTGTTTCACTGTACTACGTGAAGCATGCTAGGCTAATTCTATATGTTGCTCTGTCTTTCGTACTTTATCCCTTGGTTTGTTTCTGGCTGTGGTTGCGCATTTATATTGGGGACTTCGGATGTGGGTATTCCGGTAGCGTCTCCCCCCCCCCCCGTNTCGTTTCGTTCTTTGGGACTCGGGTTTCGATTCCCGGTAGTNTCCCCCGTGCTCTTTTACGCGTTGGGGTTGCGGTCTAGATTCCCGATGCCCCCCTGCATTTTGNNNTCCTGGTTGATGTGACGTTGGACTACGGGGCGTAATCCCGGGGATAGTCCCGACTGGGACCTGGTTGACGGTAAAGGGGCTAACGAGGGTACCGGTAGTCCGATTGGGGGGACTACCCCCGGTTGACGTTTGTTTAACGTCCTAGTTTCGGGTAATTTTGGAGGTTTTCGTTAGTTTTACCTTTCGTTTTGGTTTCGTCTTCGTTCGTCCGTTTTTTAGGTGGTTTCGTTTTAGTTGGTTCCTTGGTTTCGTACCCGTTAGTCCGTTTAACGTTTTTCACCTTTACNTGTATTTTTAAAGTTCCGGTCCGATAGATAGTTTTTGATCCGATGGTCAGAATGGAATTCCGAAGGTTGAAGTAGCTCCGTCATGTCATTTGGGATGTGTGTACAAAATTTCAGGTCATTCGGACGTGTTTTGGTTAGGTTTTTGATCGAAATCGTATTTGGAAGAAATTTGAAGTTCTTAGGCTTGAATCTTTGATTAAATCGGTTTCTGGTGTTGTTTTAGGTGTTTTAAGGATTGGTACAAGTTCGAATAAGGTATTAGGTGGTATTGGTGCTTTTGGTTGAGGTCCCGGGGGCCTCGGGATGATTCCGGGTGGTTAATAGAGAAAATTTCTAAGTGTTGCAGCAGCTGGTATTTTTCTTTCTGGTATTTTCGCTTCTGCGGCCTGGGAACCGCAGAAGCGGAGTCACAGAAGCGGCCTTGGACGTCGCAGAAGTGACTTTTGGTCACCCTCCAGGAAATCGCAGAAGCGGTAGGATTTCCGCAGAAGCGGATCCACTTCTGCGAGATGGGAACCGCAGGAGCGGAAGTTGGGATTTTTAAAGGGAGCCGCAGAAGCGGCCAGTGCTTCGCATAGGCGGGACCGCAGAAGCGGTCCCTAGACCGCAGAAGCGGTATTCACTGTTCAGATATAGCAATTTCGAGGGTTTAATTTCATAAGTTTGAAAAATCGATTGAGAGCTCGGGAGAAGGTGATTTTCAGTGAGTTTTGAGGAGAAAATCATTGGGTAACGTTTCTTTGATCCCTTTTTGTTATATTTCATCATTATATAGTTAAATACATCATGGGAATTCGAATTTTGGACCAAAAATTGGATAATTTGGGGTAAAACTTCATTGGCTAGACTATTGAGTTTTGAGTGGGCATTTGACCTCCAATTTGGGAGATTTTTATATGGTTAGACTCGTGAGAGTACGAGGGTTCTAAAAATGTGAAAATTATCCGATTCTGAGACGTTGGCTTGAGGGGCGTTTTGGTCATTTTATCTATTTTTGCGCCCTAGCTTTAATTTTAATAGCGGAATCAGTTGTTTGCAATATTATTTACGATATGTAATTGAATTGAATAGATTTGGGCCATTTGGAGTCGGATACTCGTGGCAAAGGCGTGGTTTCTATTGATATCGAGCCGGTTCGAGGTAAGTGGCTTGTCTAACCTTGTGTGGGGGACTTCTCCCCTTAGGATTGTTTTCTTGATATTTGAGTGCCTTGTACGTGAGGTGACGAGCGCGTACTTGAGCCGATTGATGAAAATCCGATTTTCACTTAAGTTGTTGATATTTAGCTTTCTTTCCTACTTGCCTTACCCTACTTGAAATTATACTTGTGCTAGATTTGGAAAGCATATTTAGCTGACTTAATTGCCTAATTGCTTAAGTTGGTTGACTGTACTACGTGAAGCATGCTAGGCTAATTCTATATGTTGCTCTGTCTTTCGTACTTTATTCCTTGGTTTGTTTCTGGTTGTGGTTGCGCATTTACATTGGGACTACGGATGTGGGATTTCGGTAGCTCCCCCCCCCCCCCCTTGTTTGTTTACTTTGGGACTACGGGTTCGATTTCCGGTAGATCCCCCTGCGCTTTTACTTTGGGACTGCGGGTTAGATTCCCGATAGATCCCCGTACATTTTGATGGTTGGACTACGGGACGGTATCCCGGAAGATCCTTCGGTTTGGAATATGAGTTGGACTACGGGACGGTATCCCGGGAGATCTACTGGACAGATAAGGAAAGGGATACAGGACGGTATCCTGGGAGACCCTCATTGTTATCATTGGTATTGAGTTGTATTTACTCTGTGTTTGCTCTGTCCTTTTGTGGTTGTTATTGTCTCGTTGACCTGCCTTATTTCACTGTTGTATTTATTATTTCTGTCAGATTATCATACTGTTAATTATTGTTATTACTATATTTTGTCTCTGTATGGCCCTGACCTTCCTCGTTACTACCCAACCGAGGTTAGGCTTAGCACTTACTGAGTACCGCTGTGGTGTACTCATGCCCTTTCCTGCGCATGTTTTTTTCATGTGCAGATCATCCAGGTACATCTACTCAGGCGCACTATCAGTGAGGCAGGAGGACTACGGGGACTTCGAGGTAGATCTGCTGCGTCTGCAGACCGACGAGTGTCCCTCTTACTCTATCTCTAGTACTTAGTTTTTCTTCTTCCGGCTGTTAGATATTCTGGAGTTTGGAGCCTTTACTTTTTGCTTCTGTAGCCTGTGTTGCCCGTGAGTTTCCGAGTATTGGGGATTGTTTTGAACTTGTGATATTGAGTTGTACATGCCGAGCGGCATTCAGTACAGTTTCTTTTAGTATTTAATTTGGTTTCCTCTATTTTTCCGCAATTATTATGTTTCCGCAATATTAGGCTTACCTGGTCGTGGGGACTAGGTGCCTTCATGACATGTTCACAGTCGGTGAACTAGGGTCGTGACATTCCCAAAAGGGAAGGAGTTGTCTTCCCAAATGTCATAAACCCGATTTCCGCGGAGGAAAAAGGGGGCGCGACAACCATCATCTTCATCTCTTTCCTTTTCCCACATCTCAGACCAAGCGCCGGCCATATCTCTAAGCTGGTAAGCAGCCAGCTCTACAGCTTTATCATCAAATGCTTCATCGCTCGGAGGGCTTTCTTAACACCCTCTAGCCACAACATTTGATCTTCATCAGCTATAGAACCATGAAACAATGGAGGACTCAACTTTAAAAATTCATTCACTCTTGAGGACTCAGAATTGTTCTGTCTATTTGATTGAGGTGGAATCTCATCTCTTCTCTCATTTTGGTTGGCCATGAAGGCTTTAAACATCTCCATAGAACTATTGACAACATTAAACATCTGACCCACCTCTGGACATATAGCTGTCTGAGCCGAACTGCTGTTGGGGGAGGCATTGGATCCTGAGGTACTGGATCATCATGTTCCACCCCTTCTTCATGTTCAACCCGGGGTACTTGAACCCCCTTTGTGGATTTACCCTTCCTTTTCTGAGTTGAAGCCTTCTTAGTTCTAGCTTGAGCAACAATAGTAGCAATAGTTTCTTGAGCAGCATCCTGAGTGTCGGTGTCAGAGTTGGGAGTACGAGCCATTTCTGTGAGTTTTAAAGAAACGAATATATTAGATAGTTTCTTAGAGGTAGGATCTACTGCACGATCTAAAGTATGAAAAAATGAAACTTTTCCTAAATTCTTGTAGCCTCCTGTTTATAATTATGGCGCGCTTCATACCCATAAACAAGACTCTACTAACACGGCTTCATAGACCCCTAGGACTCCATAAACATGACGCACTGATGCCAAGTTTTTCATGACCCATTTTCTGAACAAGCCGGGACCGGCACCCGATCACTAAACATGATCGAGCGAACCATCTGCGCTTATCAGATCTATTATAACTTCAAACTTTATATGCCAGAAGGCAATACTGTAACCAAATGCTTTTAATTGATTTAAATATCTAAAATAAACCAACTCCAAAACTTTATTTGTAGTAACCAATGAAATACTGCTAAGTTATTATCAAAAATATCAGAATCTTAACCCACCGAATGTGTCTATGAAGCCTCTATTGATAAACTGGCACACTGCTCAGGACATGAGATTTCCTGGCCAGTTCTCAAAGTAAACAAAGAAATAGCTAAGTAAAGATGACTCTAAGGAATACTCCACGAACCAAAGCGGAGCTCACCAATAGCACGGGAAGAGAGGGAAGTCCTAACCCGTAGCCTGCTTGCCTGCAAAACTGATTCCTACATTGTACCGCAGACCAACGTAGGTTCCCAAAAGAAAGCGTCAGTACCATCCATCGTAGTCAGTGAGTCTCAACGACAGGGGACGAACTTTAATAACATATACATTACGAGCAAAGATTCTAAATGCATGTAAAACAAAAAGCTTATAAGAACAATTCTAAAATAATTGCATAATAGCATTTTATGAATATTGTAAAAGAAATTCTTTTCTTTTTCTTTCTTATAAAAAAAATACTTCACTTTATACTTTGGGAGTTTCAACTATCCTGACCTATTTCTGTCTTAGTCACCGTGTGATCGGCACAGGTTCGATCCCAACCTGACGAATAGGCCCAATCCACGAGGTGCCACTCGCTTCATGGTTCTCAGCGCTCACGTATCATACCTTAGCATGGCTAAGTAGATTCTCAGCAACGAGACCCTCGGCTCGTGGGCTCCCTACTTTGGCACAAGTAGTTTCAAAAAGTCAATGCCTTAGTCAGGACCATCGGTCTGGACGATGACCCCTTCTCAAAATAAAGGATACTCCCAAAAATCTTTTCTTTCTAAAACTTCTTCTTGTGACTTTTCAAGCCTAAATTTTTTTTTTGGAACATCATATACATACTCATTGTCACGACCCAAAATCCACTAAGGGTCGTGATGGCGCCGGACATCGCTGTCAGGCAAGCCAACACCAAATAACTAGTAATTTCTTTTTTTAGTATTTTTGAAATTGTTTCCTTTATACATTAAACAATACGTAATGAATTTAACTGAATAGACATTGATGTCTTTAACAAACTTAATATTTAATGATCCGATAGTCATCCCAGAACCCGGTGTCACAAGTGCATGAGCAATAACTAAGAAATTAAATAAAGTACAATAACTGTCTGGAATACAAATTGGACGGGAAGTAAATACAATATGCTGAAAAAGACTATACTGGCTGCGGGTCGCCTTGAGGAATGCAGCTCACGTAGTCTCCATATCATCCACGCTGCTACGCCCAGTAGGCCACTAGAAATACATGTTCCTGTGCAACAAAAATGCACAGCGAGTGTAGCATAAGTACGAAAACAACGTGTACTCAGTAAGTATCCCGTCTAATCTCAAAGAAGTAGAGACGAGAGGTCGACTTCGACACTTACTAGTGGTCCAATAATGATACGCCAATAATATAATAAATCAAAGCTTTTATAAACATGGTTGCAACTCAAAAGAATAAAGCAAATAAACAATTCTTTCTTTTATAGGAAATTTCCAAATTCCTTTTCATTATTTATACATTTATCTCGGGCCAGGGAGAATGAATATCAACATTAATAAATCTCAAGGCAAACATTACAAGCATCCGCAAATCATGCCGAGGTCGTACGGCCCGATCCAACAATATTTACATTATGCACTGCCAGAGGGTCGAATGGCGCGAACCATAGATGCATCTATTACCCCACTCGCGAGTCATACATGGGACGCGGTCAAATTTAAATAAACACTCCAAACAGTCAATCAAGAAATCATCAGGGAATCAATTATCAATAAAAGGAAATCTCTCTTTTTAAAAGTCAAGAAACAATGTCGAGTTTGTTAGAAAATTCATTTACCCGTTCAATATGTTTTAAGCATTTCAAATTGACAACAAGATTGCAAATATTACAAGTAAGGCATGCTTTTGGGTCCTAGACTACCCGGACTCAAGCATAATAGTATCTATGCATGGACTCTCGTCACTTCGTGCGTACGTAGACCCCACAAATAGAAGCGCATATCCAGTTAATTCACCTACGGGGACAATTCCCTCTTATAAGGTTAGAAAGGAGACTCACCTCGCTCCGAAGTTCCATAGCCGACAATCCACGCCCTTTCGAAGACTCAAATCGATGCAAAATGTTCCAACACTAGCCAATAATTATGTAAACCATTAATATGAGATCAATTACTCATTATAATCCAATTTATAACAATTCCTAACCCCGATCGAAAAGTTAACAAAATTGCCCTCGGGCCCACGTGCTCGAATTTCAAAATTCTTGGAAGATGAAGTTTACCCATAACCTCACGAACTCAAATATATAATTTACTCTCAATTTCATGTCCAAAATCGTGGTAAAAATCCAAAATATCAATTTCTAGGTCTTCCACCAAAAACCCACAATTTTCACTAATTTTCATGCTCAAAATCCATATATAATCCAAGTATTTAACTCAAAACTAGTAGAAACCACTTACCTTGACATGGATGACAAAGATGGAGCTCCAAAATCGCCCCAAGACCGGCTCCCATAGAGGAAATGAAGTGAAAATGGCTGAGACCCCGTCTTTAAAACAAACACACTGCCCAGCCCGTTTCGCACCTGCGGTCACTTGACCGCTTCTGCGGTACCGCAGGTGCGGTTCCAATACCGCTTCTGCAGTCCTCCTCCAGCTTCCCCAAACTGCTTCTGCGCTGACCAGACCGCATCTGCGACCTCACAGGTGCGGGAATTCCTTCGCACCTGCGGTCTCTGATCCCTCCACTTCCAGCCGCTTCTGCGAGTAACCCCTTGCTCCTGCGGGCCCGCACCTGCGGTGCTCCTCACGCAGGTGCGGTTATATCTGAAGCCCAGCTACTTCAGCCCTTCCTCCAATTCCATTTCGATCCGTTGACCATCCGGAATCCACCCGAGGCCCCCGGGACCCCGTCCAATCATACCAGCCAGTCCCAAAATACATTACGGACTTGCTCGAGGCCTCAAATCATATCAAACAATGCTAAAATCATGAATCGGCCTCCAATCCAAGCTAAATGAACTTTAGAATTTCAAACTTCTACATTCGATGCCGAAACCTATCAAATCTCGTCCGATTGACCATAAATTTTGCACACAATTCATATTTGACATTACGAACCTACTCCAACTTTCGAAATCAGAATCCGACCCCGATATCAAAAAGTCCACTTCCGGTCAAACTTCTCAAAACCTTCAAATTTCTATCTTTAGCCAAATGACTCCAAAATGACCTACGGACCTCCGAATTCACTTCCGATCGTGCTCTCAATTCCAGAATCACCTGTAATGACCCGACCGGATGTTTTGAGCTCTAGCGCGTTGTTTGGAAGTTTGAGGCCATGAGCAGCTTCACTTCAGGTATTATGACTTGTACGCATGGTCGGAATTGAATTCTAGGAAGTTCAGAGTTGATTTGGAAAGAGAATTCTCATTTCAACAGTTTTAAGTTGAAAGAATTGACTAAGATTGGATTTTTGAGTAAACGGCCTCGGAATCGGGATTTGAAAGTCCCAGCAGGTTCGTATGATAATTTCAAACTTGGGTGTATGCCCGAATCGGATATTGGGTGACCAGGGAGCGTTTTGGCGCCTATAGTGGAAGTTAGCATTTTGGAATAATTCCATAAATTTGGGTTAAAGTGAATTTCAACGCTATCGATGTCCGTTTGAGATTTCGAGTCTGGGAATAGCTCTGTAGGGTGATTATGGTATTGGGAGCGCGATCGAAAGTGAATTCGGAGGTCTGTAGGTCATTTTGGAGTCATCTGGCGAAAGATAGAGATTTGAAGGTTTTTGAGAAGTTTGACCGGAAGTGGACTTTTTGATATCGGGGTTGGATTCTAATTCCAGAAGTTGGAGTAGGTTCGTGATGTCGAATATGACATGTGTGCAAACTTTAAGGTCAATTGGACGTGATTTGATAGGTTTCGGCATCGAATGTAGAAGTTTGAAGTTCTAAAGTTCATAAAGCTCGAATTGGGGTGTGATTCGTGATTTCGGCGTTGTCTGATATGATTTGAGGCCTCGAGCAGGTCCGCGTTATGTTATGCAACTAATTAGGGTGATTGGACGGGGTCCTGGGGGCCTCGGGTGGATTTCGGGTGGTTAATGGATCGAATTGGAGTTGGGAGGAAGAGTTGAAGCCTGCTGTCATCTGGTGTAACCACACCTGCGAGGTCTTAGCCGCAGGTGCGGAGCCGCAGAAGCGGCCTAGGTGCCGCAGAAGCGAAAGTGGCTGGGCTAGGCTGGGACCGCAAATGCGGTCATCTTGCCGCAGAAGCGGGACTGCACCTGCGGAAGGAAGGACGCAGATGCGGAAGTTGAGGGCCTGGAGGTTTGACAATGTTGAACCGTCATTAGTGACTTTGTTTGAGCTCCTTGAACCTAGATCTTGGGATCTCCAGTCTTCTAGGTAGAGTTACCGCCACAATGACTTGTCCTCGGCCATAGTCACATTCCTCTCTATGATCTTTTAACTACCCCTATAGTTAGGACTTTTATAAGTGGATCCGACACATTATCGCTTGAATTTACATAGTCAATTATGATAATTCCCCTAGAGAGTAGTTGCCTAACGGTTCTATGTCTTCGTCATATATGACAAAATTTTCCGTTATACATAACGCTCCCAGCCCTTCCTATTATCGTTTGACTATCACAATGTATACATATAGGTGCCAAAAGTTTGGGCCAAAATGGAATATCTTCCAAGAAATTTCGGAGCCATTCAACTTCTTCACCGGCCTTCTCTAAGGCTATAAACTCAACCTCCACTGTAGAGCAGTCAATGTACATTTGTTTGAACGATTTTCAAGACATCGCTGCTCCACCGACTGTTTAGAATCGGTTGAACCGGTGATCCAATTTGCATCACTATATCCCTTTATTATCGAGAGATACTTATTGTTGTGCAAAGCATAATTTGGAGTATACTTCAAATACTTCAAAACTCGTTTCATTGTCATGAAAGTTCAATGTAAACTTTCTTATGTTGTAGACTAATACGTCTCGACTTTTGATTGCATATCAGATTATTGACTACACTTAACGTAGCAATAATATATTAGAACAATAATAGGAATGATTAGCATCAGTGTGTCCACAACCTTTTAATATATAACACATTTTTCAATCACTCCGTCATTTTCAAGTATTTGTATGCTATTTATTCATACATCTATATGATATTCAAATTATAGCACCTTCATTTATGAAACAAATCCAACTTTCAATGGATTTTGGTCATGTTCATCGGTTGGTTCGCCTCATTATAGACCAACCTATTAATACGTTCGTTTATGAACAATCATATTTATACAAGACATACATATGCACTTTTCATGAAAAGTCACAGCCTTCCAGGTAACACCCTTTCATAAAAGAGCTAAACATTATAAATGTTCAAGAAAGAACAAATCATTTCTGGAAAGGCACGTAAACAACTTTCGAATTTGTAGTTTCATCACTAGTCATCACTAAGACTGAACAAGTAATGAATTCACCGACTACCGTATCAATATCCCTAAGGATTCGTGGGGGTCGAAGAATTATATCATCTAATTCTTCAAGATAATATATATCATTTTGACATTACGTCTAACATTGGCTTTTGTCATGCATAAGCTAAAAGCCCCCATATTTTAAATATTTCATCAACATATCATCTTCATATAATCAAATAATGACTATATGACTTGAAGTATTCTTAACGTAAACATATTTGTTTACACTCATTAATTTTTTGAAACCATTTGACAATAATATTTGGTCAAATCTCGCATGTCATTGTTTGGGTGCTTGTCTTAGTCTGTAAAGTGGCTTAACAAGTCGACACACCTTCTTTTCTTTTCCAGGAATCACGAACCCTTCAGGTTGTACCATATAAATTTCTTCCTCCAAATCTCCATTTAATAATGTTGTCTTTAAGTTCATCTGATGGATTTCAAGGCCATACACGGCGGCTAACGCTATTAACACCCGAGTAGATGTAATCCTCGTTACCGGCGAGTATGTATCAAAATAATCAAGACCTTCTCGTTGTCTAAATTATTTGACAACTATTCTTACCTTATATTTCTCAATAGTACCATCAACTTTCATTTCCTTTATGAAAATCCATGTATAAGGCAAAAGTTTATTTCCTGGAGGAAGATCAACCAATTCTCAAGTATGATTACTTAATATGGATTCTATCTCACTATTGACTGCCTCTTTCCAATATTGTGCTTCCGAGGAAGACAATGTTTCTTTAAAAAATTGAGGGTCATCTTCCAACAAGAATGTCAGAAAATCCGGTCCAAAGGAAGTAGTTATCCTTTGACATTTATTACGTCTTGGATTTTACTAATTCAACGTACTTTCCTTTGCTTCTTCCCGAGTTCGTTTAGATATTTCACTAGACGACTCACATTCTTTTTTATATGGATAAATATTCTCAAAGAATTCAGCATTATCTAATTCGATTACCGTATTAATATGAATGTCGGGACTTTTTGATTTATGAATCAAAAAACGATATGCCTTACTATTTGTTGCATATCTTATGAAAACGGAATCAACAGTTTTCGATCCAATTTTTATCCCTTTGGGTTTAAGAACTTGTACTTTACCCAACTACCCCCCACACTTGGAAATATTTCAAGTGGGGTTTTCCTCCTTTCCATCTTTTTTATATGGAATGGTATGTGTCTTGCTATGAGGAACGTGAATGAGTATTCGGTAAGCTGTAAGCATAGCTTCCCCCACAAGTTTTGGGTAAACCAGAATTTGTCAACTAGGCATTCATCGTCTCCTTTGACGTTCTATTCTTTCTTTCCGCAATTCTATTAGATTTCGGTAACTAAGGGGCGATCGTTTGGTGAATAATTTCATATTCCAAACATATTTCTTCAAAAGGACATTCATATTCAACGCCCCTATTACGTTGTTGAGCCAACCATAAGAATTGTTGTTTGTGTCACGACATAGCCAGAATTAATAAATGGTGAAGTTTTTAATCTTCAAACCAATCTGACACATTCAGAATTAATAAACGGTGAAGTTTTTAATCTTCAAACTGAGTAACATCTGATAAAACTAGATCAAATAAACGGTGAAGTTTTTAATCTTCAAACCGAATAATATGTGACACAATCAAATTTAATAAACGGTGAAGTTTTTAATCTTCAAACCGAATAATAAATTGGAGTAGAAAATCACTAAGATTTTAATCTCCAAAACGAGTATAAAGTCACTTAGGCTTTAATTTCCGACAAATGAGTAGAAAGACACAAAGACTTTAATCTCAACGAACGAGTACAAACTCACGCAGATTTTGACCTCGAAGCAGGAGTAGAAAATCACGAAGATTTTACTCTCCAAAATAAGAATAGAAAATCACGAGGATTTTATTTCTTCAAACGGTTTTCCAACTAAACCATTATAATATTTAAACAGTTCAATAGTTTTATCTTTTTCTCTAATCAAACACATATATGTTCATCTTTACATATATTATATTCATGATCTCAAGAATACTTTCAAGTATCAATGTAAGCCTAATTCATATCTTACAACATTGAAAATAATCTTCCAAATAATTTATGCATGCCAACCAACTATATGGTATATACATAAAATCAATTTTATTCGAAAAATGGAATAACAATTTTCTTTCAATAATATGTTATTCTGAATCCTAGCATGCAAACCAGATATACTTTGAGATCACCACATAAGCACATCTATCCAATATTTATAGAAAATTAATTTCATAAATAATAATGGATAGTAAATTAAAGAATGAATATGGTAAAGAATATATAACCCGATATTGATGCCACTGCTCATATTAATTTATCGCTGAAGCGAACACATTGAAACATCGTGACAGCAGTGAACGACGCAAATGCACCTTTTTATTTGTACTTCTGGAACAGCGTACTCTTTCACCATATCATCGGACAATTGCTTTTGTAAACACAAAGATTTGCTTCACCGTACCATAAGACTATCTATTTCCAGTAAATAACAGTCAGTCTTAGTGGGAAAGGTAACCAACTCATACCTCTTTGTAGAACATTCTTTTTGGCTTCATGCCAGTTGCCACTCTCTGTTGTAGATTTCTATATATTAATTTTCATAAAAGTCAAAATACCAAAATGAAGAATAGAAAAAAATTCTTTTGTCAAATTAACTAGTATTGTTGGCAGAAGTATACCAACTTCAAAGTTACCAAACAAAAGTAATAAAGTCGGCATGCCGTTTCGGAACAATTACTACAAGATACTTTTTCCTAGTCTGTTCCTTCGAGACTAGGCCATATAAGAACCAGAAACAAAATTCTTTCTCTGCCACGCTTTGTAAGATGAAGTGACAGAGATTGCAAATGAATTTTCGGGTCAAATTTACTTTAGTCTCGCGAAACAAAATATAAAATGAACACAGAAATATAAAATTAATAAATTCCTTAAGATTGTTGGTATTACTGTGTTAAAAATCAGAAAATTAGAGAAGCAGAGAAACATTAGTTTAATAAGCAAAACAGAAAAGATAATTCCGAGCCCACAAGTTGCTTGTGTGTCCTTAAGGAATTTAATCCCCTCACTGTTGCCCAAGGTTTTGGATTAATTCCTCCCAGGATAGAACGGAATAACTATTCTGCAATACTAGCAATCGAAATTACAGAATTTTAGCGAACTCAACAGACGGAGCAAATCACACTTGACACTTATGTTTATTTGAAAATAATGCAAATAGAAAAGAGGAGAGAAATTTTCAGATTTTTCCATCTCTTAAAAATGAGGCAAGCCTCTAAATTTATAGACAAAGGAAGGGTGAGATGGAGAGGTGCAATCCAAAAGGTGTCTCTTCCATTTCACATTCACGCCCTTTAAAGAAAAAACGCAACAATTGAACATGTATTAATAGGTTTAGATAACTATTGGCTAGTTTTGGAACGTTGTGCATCAATTTGAGTCTTCGAAAAGGCGTGTAATGCCGGTTATGGAACTTCAGAGCGAGGTGAGTCTCCTTTCTAACCTTGTAAGAGGAAATTATCCCCATAGGTGAGTTAATTGGTTATGTGCTCCTATTTGTGGGGGCTACGCGCACACGAGGTGAAATTGTCCCCAAAAGCATGCTTTACTTGTAATATTTGCAACCTTATTGACAAATTTAAAAATGCTTAAAACATAGCGAACGTGTAAATGAATTTCTAAAAGGCTAGATATCACTTCTTGACTTTTAAAAGAGAAACTTGCCTTTCCCTGAATAATTGCTCCTTGATGAATTATTGATTTGTCTATTTGAATGTGTTTATCTATTGTGGAACGGGCCGAACGCCTCGGTAGATTAAATAGATGCATCTATGGTTCCCTCCTGTGACGACCCGGCCAGTCGTCTCATGAGTTACCGCTCCGTTTTCCCTATTTCTGCTTCTTTATGCTTCGTTATCCGTGTTTCATGTGATCAAGTTAATTAGTTTGCGTTCGGAGTGGAATTGGTAAGAAATGAGACACTTAGTCTCTTTTAAGGAGGTTTAAGTTGGAAAAGTCAACCGGATGTTGACTTATGAGTTAGAGGGCTCGGATGTGAGTTCCGATGGTTCGGTTAGCTTCGGGAGGTGATTTGTGACTCAAGAGAGTGATCGGAATGAGTTTTGGAGGTCCGGAGTAGAATTAGGCTTGAATTGGCGAAATTAAGATTTCGGCGTCTTTCGGTCGATAGGTGAGATTTTCATATAGAGGTCGGAATGAAACTCCGGAAATTGCAGTAGCTCCGTTGTGTCATTTGGGATGTGTGTGTAAAATTTCAGGTCATTCGGACGTGGTTTGGTTGGATTTTTGATTAAAAGTGTATTTCGGAAGTTTTTGGAAAACTTAGGCTTGAATTCGATGAGTTTTGGATAATTTGATGTTGTTTGAGGTGTTTTGATGATTGGAACACGTTTGAATGAGGTTATAGGGTGTATTGGGGCTTTTGGTTGAGGTCCCGGGGGCCTGGGGCATGTTTCGGGAGGTTAAACGGATCAATTTCATGTTTTAAGAACTTCAGAAATTGCAGGTTTCAGTGCAGGCATTTTGGCCTTCGCATTCGCGAAGGGGATCTCGCGTTCGCGAAGGGCCGGGGTTCATGAGCTTCACGTTCGCGAGGGTCCATGCCGCATTCGCGAAGGTTTGTGAGAGGACTGCATCGCGTTCGCAAGTGTGCATTGCGTTCGCGAGTGTGCATACGCGAACGCGTAGGAGAAATTGGGTCTGATGGTCAGTTACTCATCGCGTTCGCGATGGAGCAAACGCGTTCGCGAAGGTCAAGGTTGTGGAAGCATTGCGTTCGCGACTGGCATGTCGCGTTCGCGTAAGGTAAAATTTGGTCAACGCAATTTTGTGCTACGCGTTCGCGAAAGGTTGACCGCGTTCGCGAAGAAGGATTTTTAAGTGCTGGGCAAAATGTTTTTAAAAGGCTATTCCGCGATTTTGAGGTTAAGAACCTGCATTGTTGAGCGATTTTGGAGCTTGGGAGAGCTAATTGAAGAGGGATTCAAGGGGAATCACCTGGAGGTAATATTTTTTAACTCAAGACTCGTTTCTATTGTGAAATCTACCTAGAAATTCATGGGACTTAAACTAAAAATGGAAGAAACTAGGGCTTGGGATTTTGAAATTTGATTTGGGGATTTGAAGAGCCAATTGGGGTCGGATTTGAGAACTTTTGGTATGTATGAACTCGTGAGGAGATGAGGAACCCGTTGATGTGAAAATTTCTGGGTTTTGAGAAGTGGGCCCGGGGCTCGAGTTTTGGTAATTTCGGGATTTGTGCCCGTTATTGATTGTTTTCGCTTGGGCTTTGTTCCCTTAGCATATTGTGATGTATTCGTTCTGATTTTGGATAGATTCGACGCGTGTGGAGGCCAATTTGAGGGGCAAAGGCGTCGCGAGTTAGAGATTTCGCCGGTTCGAGGTGAGTAATGATTGTAAATGATATCCTGAGGGTTTGAAACCCCGGATTGCACATCATAGTGCTATATTGAGGTGAGACACGCGCTGGATGATGAGCGTGGGGTCTTTTACTACTGGGGATTGTGACTCGGTCCGTCCCGACTGATGATTTTACCGCGTATTTGACTGAAACTTATTTGTTACCATTATGATTTGGGCTGATTGCCATATTTGGGCTTCGTGCCAACTATTTGAACCCTTCAGGGATTTTTATCACTATTTCCTCACTATTTCGACTTATTACTTGAACTCAGTCCTGTTGATATCTACTGCTTTGCAAACTCAGCCACTTTTACTCAGATTTGAAACTTAAATGATATTTCTAAATGATGTTTTGGGCTGAGAACTACTGTTTTACTAATACCCGAGGGGCTTGTGATGATATCTGACTGAGTGCGGCCGAGGGCCATATGTGAGGATACACTGAGTGATATGTAGCCGAGGGCCTGAGATACATTTATATGCTACGAGGTGGCTTGAGTGATGTGAGGCCGAGTGCCGAGTGATGTGAGGTCGAGTGCCGAGAGATAATGCCACGAGGTGGCTTGATATTGCGCTTGGGCCGTAAGGGACCCCTCCCGGAGTCTGCACACCCACAGTGAGCGCCGTCGACGATA
>NW_017670283.1:41010-42135 GCF_001879085.1 Nicotiana attenuata
CGGGCGTATGAAGGATCTTTTCATGTTTCCCAGTTGAGAGTGAAGTAAATTTCATGTTGCGGTATGAGTCCAGACTCAGGAAGATCAAGTGACTGCGTAATGCTTGTGACGGTGGAAGGCATACAGAAATGTTAGTTGGAGGCAAAGCAGGTGGGTTATCTCCTGCGGAGTGTTTTAAGGTTGTGTGATCCTTATGTTGTCTATTAGAAGATCTCATTTACAAGTGAAGAATATGTGTTAAAATCTAAATTGGGTCGCCTAGAGAGTGGGCTTAACTGTTGTGTGAGTGAATGCGAGATTTGCAGAAGAGTTAAAATTCTAGATGATTTGTGTTTCCAAAAGCTCTTGAAGGATTGAGTTTAATCTCACTATGGTATTATGGCAGCAATAGAGTATATGCGTTATGAGTTATTGGGTGTGTTTTGATCTATGGCTTCGAGCCAAGTGGGGGAGCCTGCTATTGATTAAGTTGATTGCACGGCTAGGTGCTATGTTGGTTCCAGTTGGAGGCATGTTGGTGAGTCAGTTATGGCTTACGGAGATTGAGGTCGAGGATGCTCGAGTGAAGGAAAATATTGACAAATGTTGTATTATGCTTCATAGGGTAAGAGAATCACGGGATGTCTTAAGTTGTTGTTGGTAAAGAATACTCGGTGCATAGAGCAGGAAGTTTCTTGGTTGTATTGGGATGAGGTCGCATCCTGCGGTGTCAGAGTGCTAATGAGGCACGGGTGGTTTTGTTCGTTCGATCAGGCTAACTGCAGTTTAAATAGAGTAAATGACTCTCGAGAATGGTTCTAATGTGTTCAAGGTTCTACATGTAACAACTGGGTATCTTAAAGTTGTATATGTGATTAGAAACTGAGTCTCCATTGGAAGAGGTCAAGACTTGTGGTATTTCTATGTTAATTATGGGATTCTATGTATCAGTATCAGGAAAGTAAAGGTAACGGATTAGATTCGCAGGAAGTTCTTCAGAGTAAAGTATTCTGGAATGTGGTGTTTCTAGGAATATTTGAGAGAGTATTCAGCGGCTTATGGGTCTTAGACAGTGTGGTTTACGTCTTGAGTCCGTCGTGGTGTGCGTACGTGGTAGGTAGTTAGGTTAGGTCGTACTACGACGAA
>NW_017670283.1:42724-82126 GCF_001879085.1 Nicotiana attenuata
TGCGAGGTATGGGAGGTAGTAGTGAGTTTTTCTTTCTTAGATGAGAGTCAATGGAAAGTTACTTGACTAGTTGAGTACGTAGATGTCTGTGGCTCGGAAGGGAGATGAAGTTCTCATGTTATCCTAGGATGGTATGGTATATGCGGTATGTCGTGGAGGATCGAGACTTGCGTGTGTAAGGTTACAGTTCAGTTCAGTTCTGAAAGGAAGTTCATAAAACTCTTAGGCAGCGGGTAGCCTCAGATGAGTAAGGAAATGGTATTGTTAATTGGAAGTGATTTGACGAGAGTATATGTTTCAGAAAAAGGGCAATGTGATTAAGTTGATGGCACTTCGGTAGTATTGCGGCCTTTTCTGGTTAGATCGACTGGCGATATTCGGGTTTGCTTGGTGGCACGGGAAAATTTTTAGAGTATCTATCGTGGAATGATTGAGTATTAAAGGTGTGGCATGTGTTCGGAAGGCGAAACTGGGATCAGATATGGTGATTCATGTGTTGTGTGGATGTGGAGACGGAAGTTCTCATATTCAGGCTATGATGCGGTTGTAGATAGTGTGTATCGGCACTGTTTACTGACTATCGGGGTTTTGGAGACTCGATAAATCTTTTGTTGCTTATGTTAGATTTGGAAGTGATATCGGGATCAGATTGGCTGTCTCCGTGTTGGGTTATTTTGGACCATTGCGCTATGGGCTATGCCGGAAATGCCACGAGTTGAGTGGCGAGGTGCGTCGGATTATGTTCTAGTAGAGTGGTTTATATTTCGAAGACCCAGCGGATGGCTGGGAAGGATTGTTTTTCTTAATTGGGCCTTCGTGATGGATGTCAGTGCAGAGGTTTCTACCATTGATTCAGTTCCGGTGTTGAGAGACTTTTCGGATATGTTTCTTGTGGTCGGGCATGTCGCCGGGAGAGGTTGTGGATTTCGGTATTGATTTGGTGCCGGGCACCGTATCGTATGGCTCCGACAGGAGTTATAGTAGTGGAAGGAGCAGCTTCAGGCTTCCTCGGTAAGGAGTTCGTTGGCAGGCCAATGTGGATGCGTGTTCTAGCTTGAGTCGGCTTGGTTGGCCCCGAATTGTATTGTTGAGGGATGTGTTGATTCAACGGTTATTGAGCTTATTAGTAATCGGGTGAGATCAATAAGTTGCCTTTCTGTGTTGCGAGGTGTTGTGATTTGTTGGTTATGGGCACATATGGTGTGGTTCATTTGGGGTCTCATAGTGGAAGTCGAGCGGGTAAAGTAATTGGGTGTTGCTCGGTGAATGGCGTATCGGTCATGTCCTATCGGGTTTGCGTGGTATATACTATTTGTTTCACCGTGGGTGTAATGACTTGCTTTGGGTTCCAGACATCAAATTGTGCATGGTTGTCACTTTCGAGCATAGTGACTTGAGGTGTTTCATGTGGAGCAGTGTTTGATAGGATCGTGCATTGCAGCGAAGCTAGGTGGAGATATGACCTTGCGGGTTAGATTCGTGTGTTCTATTTCTATGATGCGAGACGGGTTCTCAGCCTTGTGTTGTGGTGGTACTGGTGAGCTTGAGGTACAACTATTTCATTTAAGTCATCTTTTTCATGATTTGAGTATGTTCGGACTGTTGCTTATTGGTGTGCGCATTGCGCAAGTTGTGGCTTAGGCCTGTATTGATGTGTCATGTCATCAGAGTGGTGTGTTGGATAAGAGAAGATCGTTGGGATCATTAATGAATACGAACGAATTCGATTTCAGCATGTTGGAAGGATAATATCGAGGTTCGGCTCGGAAATTTGCTATGGTAATTGTCAAAGGAGAAGTGGCTTCAAGGATGGGTGATCTGAGAAAATGGTTATGGTTTATTGCGTGTTTCATTTATCGTTGTCAGTATATGACAGTGTTGGAATGAGACTTTAGCTGATAAGAGGTTTTCTACCAGTATTCAGTTGTTATGGACAGTTGCTGTGAGTAGAAGTTAGCGCTACGAGTGTTTGAGTTATGTGGTATATCATGGGATTGCTCCCAAGGTTGCAGGCATGGGTTACTACAGCTAGTTCGGGTCTATTCAGAGTATAGGTGTGAGGTTTTGATTGTATCGATGGTTTCCGAAATGAAAATGTGGTTCCATGGCTTATGGGCCAGATTGGATTGTGCAATTTCAGTTGCAGTGTGTTATCGGACCTATATGAGATAGGGTGATGTGGGATCACCCCCGGGTATATGCATGGTAAAGTTATTCAGCTATTGGTTGGCTTCTGGAACAACTCTGGGTACGTTCGAGGACGAACGTTTGTTAAAGTTGGGAGGATGTGACGACCCGGCCAGTCATCTCATGAGTTACCGCTTCGTTTTCCCCATTTCTGCTTCTTTATGCTTCGTTATCCGTGTTTCATGTGTTCAAGTTGATTAGTTTGCGTTCGGAGTGGAATTGGTAAGAAATGAGACACTTAGTCTCTTTTAAGAAGGTTTAAGTTGGAAAAGTCAACCGGATGTTGACTTATGAGTTAGAGGGCTCAGATGTGAATTCTGATGGTTCAGTTAGCTTCGGGAGGTGATTTGTGACTTAGGAGCGTGATCGGAATGAGTTTTGGAGGTCCGGAGTAGAATTAGGCTTGAATTGGCGAAATTGAGATTTCGGCGTCTTCCGGTCGATAGGTGAGATTTTGATATAGAGGTTCGAATGAAATTCCGGAAATTGTAGTAGCTCCTTTGTGTCATTTGGGATATGTGTGTAAAATTTCAGGTAATTCGGACGTGGTTTGGTTGGGTTCTTGATTAAAAGTGTATTTCGGAAGTTTTTGGAAAACTTAGGCTTGAATTCAATGAGTTTTGGGTAATTTGATGTTGTTTGAGGTGTTTTGATGATTGGAACAAGTTTGAATGAGGTTATAGGGTGTGTTGGTGCTTTTGGTTGAGGTCCAGGGGGCCTCGGGCGTGTTTCGGGAGGTTAAACGGATCAATTTCATGTTTTGAGAACTTCAGAAATTGCAGGTTTCAGTGCAGGCATTTTGGCCTTCGCGTTTGCAAAGGGGATCTCGCGTTCGCGAAGGGCCGGGGTTCGTGAGCTTCGCGTTCGCGAGGGTCCATGCTGCGTTCGCGAAGGTTTGTGACAGGACTGCATCGCGTTCGCGAGTGTGTATACGCGAACGCGTAGGAGAAATTGGGTCTGATGGTCAATTAGTCATCGCGTTCGCGATGGAGCAAATGCGTTCGCGAAGGTCAAGGCTGTGGATTGCGTTCACGACTGGCATGTCGCGTTCGCCTAAGGTAAAAGTTGGTCAACGCAATTTTGTGCTACGCGTTCGCGAGAGGTTGATCGCGTTCGCGAAGAAGGATTTTTAAGTACTGGGCAGAATGTTTTAAAAAGGCTATTCCGCGATTTTGAGGTTAAGAACCTCCATTGTTGAGCGATTTTGGAGCTTGGGAGAGCTAATTGAAGAGGGATTCAAGGCGAATCACCTGGAGGCAATATTTTTGAACTCAATACTCGTTTCTACTATGAAATCTACCTAGAAATTCATGGGACTTAAGCTAAAAATGGAAGAAACTAGGGCTTGGGATTTGAAATTTGATTTGGTGATTTGAAGGGCCAATTAGGGTCGCATTTGAGAACTTTTGGTATGTATGAACTCGTGAGGAGATGAGGAACCCGTTGATGTGAAAATTTCCGAGTTTCGAGAAGTGGGCCCAGGGCTCGGATTTTGGTAATTTCGGGATTTGTGCCCATTATTGATTGTTTTCACTTGGTCTTTGTTCCCTTAGCATATTGTGATGTATTCGTTCTGATTTTGGATAGACTCGACGCGCGTGGAGGCCAATTTGAGGAGAAAAGGCGTCGCGAGTTAGAGATTTTGCCGGTTCGAGGTGAGTAATGATTCTAAATGATATCCTGAGGGTTTGAAACCCCGGATTGCACATCGTAGTGCTATATTGAGGTGAGACACGCACTGGATGATGAGCGTGGGGTCTTTTACTACTGGGGATTGTGACTCGGTCCGTCCCGATTGATGATTTTACCGCGTATTTGACTGAAACTTATTTGTTACCATTATGATTTGGGTTGATTGCCATATTTGGGCTTCGTGCCAACTATTTGAACCCTTCGGGGATTTTTATCACTATTTCCTCACTGTTTCGACTTATTACTTGAACTCAGTCCTGTTGATATTTACTGCTTTGCAAACTCAGCCACTTTTACTCAGATTTAAAACTTAAATGATATTTCTAAATGATGTTTTGGGCTGAGAACTACTGTTTTACTAATGCCCGAGGGGCTTGTGATGATATCTGACTGAGTGCGGCCGAGGGCCATATGTGAGGATACACTGAGTGATATGAGGCCGAGGGCCTGAGATACATCTATATGCCACGAGGTGGCTTGAGTGATGTGAGGCCGAGTGCCGAGTGATGTGAGGCCGAGTGCCGAGAGATGATGCCACGGGTGGCTTGATATAGCGCTTGGGCCGTATGGGGCCCCTCTGGATTCTACACACCCACAGTGAGCGCGGGTACCCATCGTTCTGAGAGTGAGCCCGAGGGGATGATATTGTTCTGAGAGTGAGCCTGAGGTTCTGAGAGTGAGCCCGAGGGGCTGATACTATTCTGAGAGTGAGCCCGAGGGGCTGGTACTGTTCTGAGATATTGCCCGAGAGGCGAACCTTTATGTGTTCATCTTTCATATTTACTTGTCATTTTACCTGTTATACTGTGGTATTTGTGCCCGAGGGGCAGATTTTCGGTGCTTATCGAGACTAACTGTTTTGCATTCATTGCGTAACTGTTGAAAAAGTCATTTTCAAAAGAGTTTAAACTGAGCTAAGATATTTCTAAAGATTTCACATCTTCACTGCTTTTCTCAAATGGGTTTTACACTGCTTCTATACAGCATGTTGGTTTGCTTTACGTGAATTCTTACTGCTCAGTTGTTATTTACCTTTATTACTCACTGAGTTGGAGTACTCACTTTACTCCCTGCACCTTGTGTGCAGATGCAGGTATTTATACACCCGGTAGCGGGTTTTTGGCTGATTGGAGGCAGGGTTATCGGAGTTTAGCGAGGTGGCTGTTAGCGTTCGCAGCACCGTTTTTCTCCCTTTTCGTTCATCGGTCCTGTTTTGTATATTTCAGACCTTGTAGTTGTATTTGTACTCTAATAGATGCTCATGACTAGTGACACCCCCGGTTTGGGTTGTGTTTGAGTTGTACTTCCGCATTGTTATGGTGATATTTGTTGTTTAGTAATTATTAAATCATGTTTTAGCCTGCTTTATTGTTGTTTAGCTGTTGACTTCGAATTGGAGATGTGTCGGCTGGCCTTGTCTTCACGAGAGGCGCCATCACGATCGGGTATGGGTTTAGGGTCGTGATAGCGCCATTCGACCTTCTAGCAGTGCACAGTTTAAATATTGTTGGATCGGGCCGTACGACCACGGCATGATTTGCGCATGCTTGTATTGCTTGCCTTGAAATTCATTGAAGTGATATTGTTACTCCCTGGCTTGAGAATAAATGTATAATTGATGAAAACAAAATTCGGAAATTTTCCTATGAATAAAAGAATTGTTTAGTTATTTCATTCTGTTAAGTTACAAGCATGTTTTATAAAAATCCTTGATTTTATTAATTGTGTATCATTATTGGACCACTAGTAAGTGTCGAAGTCGACCTATCGTCTCTACTTCTTCGAGATTAGGCGGGATACTTACTGAGTACACGTTATTTTCGTACTCATGCTACACTTGCTGTGCATTTTTGTTGCACGTGCACATGTATCTCTAGCGCCCTAGTGGGCGTAGCAGCATGGTTGATACGGAGACTTAGGTGAGCTGCACTTCTCGAGATGACCCGCAGCCAGCAGAGTCTCTTTCAGATTTTCATATTTACTTTCTATCCTATTTATATTTCGGACAATTGTTGTATTATATTGTTTCCTAGAGATAGCTCATGCAATGTGATACTGGGTTCTGGGATGAGCATGAGATTATCCAATATTTAGTTTGTTAAAAACAGTATCTCATTTCAGTGAAATTCATTATTTATTGTTAATGTATAAAAGAAATGATAATAAATAAATACAAAAAAAATGGTAATTTAATTAAATTCTTGGTGTTGGCTTGCCTGACAATGGTGTCCGGCGCCATCATGACCCTTAGTGGATTTTGGGTTGTGACATCACCATACAGAGCTATTCCCAGACTCGGAATCTCAAACGGACATCGATAGCGTTGAAATGCACTTTAACCCAAATTTACGAAATTCTTCCAAAAATGCTAACTTCCACCATAGGCGCCAAAACGCTCCCGGGTCACCCTAAACCCGATCCGGGTACGCCCAAGTCCAAAATCATCATACGAACCTGCTGGAACCTTCAAATTTCGATTCCGAGGTCGTCTACTCAAAAATCCAATATTAATCAATTCTTTCAACTTAAAGCTTCCGAAATGAGAATTCTCTTTCAAAAATCTAATCCGAACTTCCCGAATTCCAATTCCGACCATGCGTCCATGTCATAACACCTGAAGTGAGGCTGCTCATGGCTTCAAACTGTTGAACGGCGCGCTATAGCTCAAAACGAACGGTCGGTTCGTTACACTCATGATGGTATCCTTAATTGTAAAGCATGGCATCAGAATGAAATAAACATTCAAAAGTATTTCTAAAGATTCTTGATTCTTCAGAAATTTTCAACATGAAAATGGCATATAAGAATAACACAAAAATCTGAAAATTTATGCACATATATCATAATAAATCATCTAAACTTTTGCTAGAACAATTATAAGTAATAGGTACTCAATCGCTCCAATTAAGTAAATATAAACTCTTTTAAGCAATTCATCAAACTCCTTGTATGTGTGCTTTTGTGAGTAAAGCCACTTTAGTAAAGGGTTATATCAACTCACCTCAAAACTCCTCGAGCCAATACGTAGGCCCCAGTCCAATTTATACCCGTCAAACATTCGATTCTACAACAACCAGTACATTTTAATCAATTTTAAAGTTTCACACCTAAATAGGGAATTTACTGTTGATATACAGGAAGAAGGGAATTAACTATTCAATCCTTACTTATTACCACTGTAGGATAATTGATAAAAGGAAATTGTACATACCTGAGTTCAAGAATTAGTGATTGGTAAGAACCCTAGAATTTTATTTTCGATGTCTGCGTGCCTCGCGTGAACGGAACAGTGTTCTGTTTCTATTCAATTCTTAAAGCCCTTTGTTCCTTTGCCTTAAAGGGCTAAGGCTTGTCACGTTTTTGCCTGCCAAGAGAGGGGCATTTGCATCTATACCCGCTTTTTGGGTCACATTTTAACTTGTGCCCGCTTTGCAAAACAAAATGAGATTTTTTCCTAACTATACCATATTTGAAACCTTATTACCAAAAATGTGCATAGTTTGTATATTACCCGCCCCGTCCACACTTTAACTACAATTTATATACCAATCGTTTATTAGGCAGAATCTGCCATTTATTGTGTGCGAAAAATCAGCCACAAAATCTGGGATTGATTATTCCAAATTAANAGCTTTTCAAAACTTCAGCAGAAGATACTGAAGTTATTAGTTCATTTGTAAAACTTCAGCACTAAAGCTGAAGTTTTTTTGTCCTGGATTCATTAGTTTTGTCGTAAAGCTTTTTCAAAAACTTCAGCAGAAGATGTTGAAGTGATTTAGCTCATTTGTAAAAACTTCAGCACTATATAAGCTGAAGTTTTTGAAAAAGCTTTCTAACATACTAGATAAATAATCAGATTGCCAACGGACTAAATCATAATTTTGGAAACAATAAATGTGAAAAGAACAGAATTATCATTGTCTACTAACTTACGTACGTGGAAATATTCACAAATTATTATCTACTAACTTACGTAATTATTTATAATTTATTTTTAAATAATCTGATAAATATATTTATGGCAACCATCGCATGAACTGAAGTTTCATAGCAGCACCAGCAGCAGCACCACCAGCAGCAGAAGAAGAAGAAGAAGAAGAAGAAGAAGAAGAAGGAGGAGGAGGAGGAGGAGGAGGAGGAGGANTATTACCCGCCCCGTCCACACTTTAACTACAATTTATATACCAATCGTTTATTAGGCAGAATCTGCCATTTATTGTGTGCGAAAAATCAGCCACAAAATCTGGGATTGATTATTCCAAATTAAATTCGAAATTTGAAACGTAAAGGAGATCTGGAAGCTGCGTAATTTTAAAACGGAAAGGAGATTTCTGTTCTTCAACTTCATCTTCATCTGTTCTTCCATATATTTTCCACCATTGATAGCCATTAAAAAGCTTGAAAACTTTGAATTCAAATTTGGGTTTTCAAAAATCATTATTTGTTTGGATTGGGTGTTGTTGAAAATAATCGGAATATGATTTGGAGTTTATATCTCAATTTTGAGGGGTTTTGGTGAAGATTAGACTTGGTTTTGACTGAATTTCAGATTGAAACTCGAAGAAGAAGAAGACATATTTCCAGAAATTGTAGATAAATTGTAGCATTATAGAAAAATTGTAGATAAATTTTAGATAAATTGTACATAAATTGACTAAAACTTCTACAAATCTTCTACAATTATGTCGAAAATGCCAATTATGCTACAATTGAAATGGGAATTGGGATATTAAATTCAATGTATCCAATTTGTAGATATCTTGTAGATAAATTGTATATTATTTGTATTCTGATTGTAGATGCATTGTTTTCTGTTTTCACAAATCCAAAACGACTAAAGCTTCTACAAAATCTTCTGCAAAAAACAGTCTACAATTTTTCTACAATTCTACAATTTATCTACAATTTCTGGAAATATGTCTTCTTGTTCTTCTTCGAGGAGTTTCAATCTCCTTTCTCCAGCCAGACTTGTCTGCACGATTAGGAATTATTGTTTGGTTACAGAAATAAAAGCAAAATGATAAGTTTCTTGCTTTCCGAATCCTTTCTCCAGGAGTTTCAAAATGATAAAAGCACGATTAGGAGTTTCAATCTCCTTTCTCCAGCCAGACTCGTTTTCGAACCTTGCTTGATCTTCATTGATGAACTTCAAGTAAATAAAAATGAGGATAGGAATTTGTTTGTAGGGTTTACTGGATTTTGTTTGAATTTAGAGGTAAAGATAGTGGTTACAGAAGAAGGAAAATGGAGGAATAAGCGTGGGAGGGTAAAAATGAACGTGGGGGGTATGGGGATGAGGGGTTAGGAGAGAGAAAGAGAGGACTAGTACTTAGTACTGTCAAATAACGGAAGTGCTTAAATTAAGGAGTATAAAATATCACATTAATTATAACCTTAATTAGATATGGTATATAAATGGTAATTTGGTATGCTAAATGTAATTAAGTGAAACCTTAAACATGTAGGGTAAAAAGGTTTCATAAGTGGGATAGGAATGTAAAAATTCCAAAAAAAAATTGCAAACGTACCCACTTTTCGCGTAACTTCAGCATACGGGGCTGAAGTAGCAAAGGCAATCACGCAAAACTTCAGCATTCTAGTAGAAAAGCCTGAAGTAGCAAGTGTGCTAAACCAAGTGTGCTGAAGTTTTTGTTTGTAATTGCTGAACTTAAGCATAGTAGCTGAAGTTTTGTTCTCTATTTGCTGAAGTTTTTGTTTGTAATTGTTGAACTTAAGCATAGTAGCTAAAGTTTTGTTCTCTATTTGCTGAAGTTTTTGTTTTTAATTGCACTAAATAAGCTGAATTTTTTTTGTCCTAGATTCATTAGTTTTGTCATTAAGCTTTTTCAAAAACTTCAGCAGAAGATGCTGAAGTTATTTAGTTCATTTATAAAAACTTCAGCACTAAATAAGCTGAAGTTTTTTTGTCCTGGATAAGCTTTTTCAAAAACTTCAGCAGAAGATACTGAAGTTATTAGTTCATTTGTAAAACATCAGCACTAAAGCTGAAATTTTTTGTCCTGGATTCATTAGTTTGTCATAAAGCTTTTCAAAAACTTCAAGCAAAGAATGTTGAAGTTATTTAGTTTCAATTTGTTAAAAGCTTCAGCACTATATAAGCTGAAGTTTTGAAAACGTCTTACTAACATACTAGATAATAATCAGATTGCAACATATCTAAATCATAAATTTGGAAACAATAAATAGTGAAAGAACAGAATTATACATTGTCTAACTAACTTACGTAACGTCGAAAATTATTACACAAACTTAATTGCCTACTAACTACGTATATTACTAATTGTTTTAATAATCTGATAACATATTATGTCAATCACCCATGAACCTGAAGTTCATAGCAGCACACAGCAGCAGAACGTAAGAAGTAAGAAGAGAAAACGAAGAGGGATAAGGGAGTAGGAGAAAAGGGGCCTAGGAGTTAGTTAAAACGTGTAAGGTACAAGTTAAAACTTTTAAAAAAAAATGGGTATAGGTTAAATGGGGGCGACCAAATAGGGCGCCCGTGCAATTTTTACGCCAAGAGCCCTTTATGGCCTTAAGGCTCGCGTGCCCTTTTTCTTTTGTTTTCCCCTCTCTTTTTTTGACTTAACTAGTATTTAATTATACCTACTTTTAATAATTAATAATATTAAAATTATTAATATTTCGCTAATTGTATATCCAATTATTTATAAATAGAGAAGTAACTCAAAGTCAATCACAAGGGTTTAAATCCATAATAGAAGTATAATTTAAGATAAAAAAAATTAAATTCTATATTTGCGTGTCTTGAACTTTTATAGATTTTTGAGGAGTGTTACAACTAGGATGGTCTAATTTGGAGGAAAATATTTTTTCGTTATTTTATTATCTTGATGTAAATATTTCTTTTGACAAAATATCTCTTTACCAAAAGAGGAAAAACAAATTCCTCATTTGAGTACACAAATATGTGAATTCTTTTGCTTTATATTTCGTGCTTCAATTAGTATATATTGTTGTTAACAGTCATTATTCAATATTTTGAAAATTCTCATCGCAGCTTATCTTAATTTGTGTTTGATTACCACATGTCAATTGTCATCACTATTTATACTTAACAAAATAGTAAATATGATCTATAGGATTTTATTTCTACCATTTAGTTTATTCCATCAAATTTTCTTTTTAGTATGCTAAAGAAAAATGATCGTTCTCTAAATTTGAAAATAATTTAATTTAAATTTTTATTTTTACTTTTAGTAATAACCTTTATTTCCACTACAAATTTTAAAGACTTATATTCACATAAATATTATACCACATTTTTATTTTTATTTTGGTCAAAAGGAAAATTTTATTTTAACCAAGTATAATATTTACAAGCACACCTGCTCATTGGACTATAGAGACAGGATCCTTACAAAAATAGCCTATGATAAACTTTCTAATCTATCTGCTATCAGTATTAGGTTCATATCTGCTCACCTTCTAGGAAGGGTATCAGTCTTAGAACCATAAAATTAGTAGCTTTTGGCTTGGATATCCTATCAATCTATCTAATTCATTCTGCCAATTGAGATGTCTTTGTCCTACAATGTGTAATTGCAAGGCTATGTCCTTCAGTATTTCTATAAGAGGCTTCTGTACTTGTCTGAATCTTCTACTGTTCCTTTACATCCAGATGTGATAAACTGTAGCTGCAAATAGAAAAGCATAGATAGCATATTTGGGCTGCTTGCTCCTTGTCATGCTTGACAGTTCATTAACTTCTTCATTCCATGACTTCACTTGTCGCTGCTTTACTGTCCATAGTAGTAGCTTCTGCCAAATGCTCTTGGAATATTGGCATTCAAAGAATAGGTGGTTGAATGTCTTTTCTGAACTTGTTGAGCAAAGAGCACATTCACTTTGCACTTGAATCCCCTATTTTCGAATTCTATCCACTGTAGCCAGTCTTTGTTGAAGGGCCATCCACAGGGTGAATTGATGTTTTGGAATCAAACCCTTACTCAAAATCAAGCTTTTCCAGGCAACTTTGGGATATTGAGGAAGATTGTCCATGTAAGCTTTCTTGATGTTAAATTTTCTCTGATTTGCATACTGCTGAATCCTGTCCATATTAGGAGCTACCCACTGTCTAGCTTCAAAGATCTTTCTAATCACCCAGCTTGCTTGCCCTGGAGTTTTTATGTCCTTTAGATCTTTCTCCTTTATGTATTGGTGTTGTATCCACTGGACCCAAAAAGTGACTTTTTTCTGCGATATTGCCCATAATAATTTCAGTATTGCTGCTTTATTCCAGTTTTCTATCAACTTAATAGTCTGCTTTCCTGAATAAGTACTGGATTGAAGTAGTCATCATTTAATGCCTTTTGGATTGTCTCCAACTTTTTTCTTAAGATCTCTAGCTTTTTATCGATGGAAGAGTACTCTTTGTGAATGTTCTTTGTTTGGACTTCTAGGATCTTCAATCTTTTGCATATTCGAAATATAGCAATCCCCTGAATTTGTTTTCTCCAAACTGCGTTGACTGCTTCTCTATATTCTTCTTGCTGTAGAAGTACTGCTAGGAGTCTAAAAGGTCTTCTGAGTTTTGGTATGTTCACTTCTGTATTTAACATTATAGGAGAATGATCTGATACTCCTAGGAGCATATAAACAGCTTTAATTCCTGCCCAAATCTGGAACCAATCTTGATTGCCAAATGCCCAGTCAATGTGACTATAGATTCTGTCCTCTGCATCCCTCTTATTTCTCCAAGAGAATTGACATCCTCTTTTGGTTATTTGCCCTACTCCAATATCATCAATACATCATTGGAAATCTACCAGCTCCTGTTGATGTACTGGTTCTCCATTAATTCTGTCCCCAACAGATATTATGCTATTGAAATCTCCAAGTATGATCCATGGCCCATTGGTCTTGGTATGTATGTCCCTAAGTTGATCACACATAGGCTTCCTATCAGCGACAATGCGCAATCTATATATAAAGTCCCATAACAATAGAAGTATAGTTCTGTCTTGAATATGACAGTGGATGAGTTGACTAGATTTTTGAATTACTGAAACTGTCACATTCATTCTCTTCATCCAATCCAAGTTCTCCCTTTAGGTGCTTCTGAGTAATTATCTACAAATGTCCACCCTGTGCCAAACTTCTTCTGAATCACTTCAGCTTTCGACTGTCTTACTTTGGTTTCAAAGATACCCACAATATCTATCTTATTAGTAAGCAAAAACATTTTAAACTCTTTTTGCTTGTGCAGCTTATTCAGCCCTCTTATATTCCAAGAGCTAAAAATTATGGTGGTGGTGGTTTGCTTGGTTTGGTTCCTTTGTCTACCAATTGGTCCTCCATTCTATCTTGGTAGTTACTTCTCTCTCAACGATCCTTAAAGGAGCAAACTGGTTTCTTCTAGATATCTCCTGATCATCAATATGCTTTCTATCTTTCTTCTTAGAGCCATGGTGGCCTACAACCTGCTTTCCTTTGCTGAATAGTTGCACCTGTATTGGTGGTGCCACTTCTGAGTTTGTATCTGGGAGTACTTCAAGCTTGTTTGTTTCAGGATTTGTTGCAGTTGGTGGTGCCACTTCTGAGTTTGCATCAGACTTGTTAGTTTCAGGAGTTGTTACAGCTGGTGGTGCCACTTCTTCTGCCTTCATCTTCCACTCCCATTTCTCCTTCTTCTTCCTCTTATTATGTTTCTTCCCTTTCTGTTCCTGTTGGGATTGTTTTTGTTGACATTCCTCAGTCATATGTCCAAAATGATTACAATCCCGGCAGAATGTAGGCTTCCATTCATATTTCACATTTTGTTCCCAAATTTTCCCTTCTGCGACAATTACAGGAAGAACATGTGGTAGATTTTGAGTGATATCTATCTCTATGAGAACTTTAGCATATGAAATTCTGTCAACATGAGCTGTAAGCTTATCTGTACACAGTGGTTTCCCAATATAGCTCGCCAGTCTTCCTAAGTTTTCCTCAGCCCAGAACTGTATTTGTAGTCCTGGGAACATCACCCATATAGGAACCACTCTCATCGATTCATTTTTCATACTAAAGTCTGGATTCCACTTCTTCAGAACCAAGGGTCTGTTGTTGAACGTATAAGGACCATTTTGTAGTATCAAATTTTTATCATCTATCGAATTTAAAGATGAAGTAATCATCATCATGTAATAGTATCTTTGGCGTATTTACTGAGCTCCATACTCCATATACAAACTTGATCATCTCTTTAAAAGCTGGATTTCCCCCAATTACATATCCGATTAGGGCATTTTTCCATTGTTGACATTGCTGATCCACTTCATCTAGATTCAATTGAACCAGCTTAATTCCATCTTTTATCACCGGTGGATAGAATTTCACCTGCATGCCTTGGTCCTTCATTTGATTTCCTTTGACTATCTCCGCCATAGATCTAGCTGGCTCTGCTGAGTAAGTCAATTTACGCGCTGCTGTTGTAATTCCTAATTCCGGTGGAATAGAGGCTTCTGGTGGAATTTTGGTAGATCTTGTCACCGGTGGTAGCGATTCATTCATTGCTGTCGTTTGGATGATTGTCGACGCACTTCCCATCCCCGGCATCCAATTGATAAGTTGTCGAGGACCTAGTTGTTGCTCAATTCCCAATTCTGGTGTAACCAATTTACTAACGGGCTCCTCAATTTGGTCTGTAGAGTTTTTCATCATCGAAGGTCGTCGTTGATGGCTGTTCATGGTTGTTGGCGTACATTAGCAATCCTGCTTAACGTGCGCCTTCAGAGAGATAAGCCATCTTCAAGACTTCTCCCTCCCAAAATGATTATATTATTATGCAACATTTACTATCACACAATTTTTAATTCTTTTTTTTAACTCTATATCCAATTAAACAAAATTACATAAAATGTAACAAAGGGAATATAAATATACATTAGAACAATTCTTCCATATCAAACAAGGGTATAATTAGGGTATACAACAATGGATAAGCTTCAGAATTGAATGGTGGGACCAACTTAGCTATTCATAGGACAGGAAGAACTAGACCAGTTTCTTTGGTAAGGTCCACCAATTGTACCTTGCACGTGACAAGTTTTAGTGGGGTGAAAAAATAAATAATTTAAAAATGGCAAAGCAAAATAAGAATCAATAAAGGCGGCTGGATCCAATAGGCCATAACGATTTTGTAAAGGTCCTCCAAGTTTTCCTTAAATATACAATTGCCCTCACTACATTTTGCCAGTTTGCCCCTGCAGAATGGAAATTACTGATAGTGAATCAAAGTTCTTATATGTCAAATGAGATCCATGGACTATAGGGAATGCTTATTTTTCATGATGACAGTATAATAAGTTTTTTCACCATCAATATAATACAATCTTTTATAGTAGGTTACTAATTATTTATACATTACAGATGAGAATAATTATTAAAATAAAGTTATATAATATTTTAAATGATCTAATATCTTTTTTATATATAGTTATAACCGATACATAGCACTTAAACTCTTCTAATTAACATTCTGACAAAAGAAAAATATGGTTTTCAATGGTTTAGAATCTTTAGATTATGAAATGGATCTGGTTGCATACTAAATTCTGCATCATAAATATATTTCTTGTATATCAGCTATAACGAGTACACAAAATCATATTTTAATTATATCTCCATCCATATTTGTAAAATATTCTTTTTTGTATTAAATATTCATCAAATTCTTGGCTACCATACTTTTCAAATGATTTTCAAGTAGGGAAGAGCTGGCATACATCTGTACACAAAGATGAAAATTTTCAACCTTAGAGTTTATTAAATTCCTTTTCTTGTTTTATTATTTTTAAAAGATCTTGTTAGAGATTATCCATTACATAGTAACCGTTTGTACTCTCCTTAAGCAATAGAATGGATTTTGGTAATCGAGTTTAGATTATTCTTTTCTAGTGTATATTGCATATTCACAATCTTTTTAAAATGATATATGGAAACTTCTAGCTAAGAATCGGGAGTAGATGAGAGAAAATTAATATGGAGAGATCCTATTATTTGTCGAAGGTAACATTTGTTTTTGTTTTTAAATTAATAACATGCTAGGAGTACTTGATTGCAGATATTAACTCATATTTAAAATGCGATGCCTCAAGCTTCCAACTGTTTGTTTACTTGTATTAATTGTTATAAAAAAAATTATGGAAATAAACTTCGATATTTGATTTAACAAAACGTATCTCATATTTGATGAGGAAGAGATTACATTATCTTGTTGTCATGATTAAAAGTATATTGTTTCGTGCTTTCCTTATAGACGTCATATTTTTTGTTTTATTTGCATGTAGAATATATATAAATATCGTATTTGCACATTTCTCCTTAATTTTTTAAATTTTGTTCCGAATTGAAGTAGTAAAAATCGTAAAAGAAGACAAGATCAACTTTATTTAGAAAAAAAAATAAGATTTAATTCTTGAATATTTGTTAAAAACTAATTGACACATGTATTTTTTTTCTTTTTCTTTTAATTCAGGAATAAATTGTCGGTTCACCAACTGTCGAAAAACACTTTTAGCTGAGTCAAAGTATTTAAGTATGCAACACACACGTATTATTAGAACATACTGAAATATTATTTGTAAACTAATTTTATTTATTTCAACCTTCAACTTGATTTGAGAATTTGAAGGCGACAGACTGAATTGAGGAGTATATTTTAAGTAAAATAATAATTGGCATATCTCCCCGATATCAATCTCCTAACTGTTTTGTATACCCTTGTTATTATTATAAGAATTTTATGGAAATAAATTTAGATATTAATTTAACGAAACGTATCCCATATTTGGTGAGAAAGAGATTACAATATTTTGTTGTCATTGATTAAAGGCATATTGTTCCGTGCATTCCTTATAGACGTCATATTTTTTGTGTTATTTGCATGTAGAACGTATATCGTATTTGCACATTTCTCTTTAAATTATTACATTTTGCTCCGAAATAAAGTAGTAAAAATCATTAAAGAAGACAAGATCAACTTTTATTTAGAAAAAAATAAGATTTAATTCTTGAATATTTGTTAAAAACTAATTAACACCTATACTTCTTTTTCTTTTCTCTTAATTCAGGAATAAATTATCGCTTCACAACTGTGGAAAAAATACATTTAGCTGAGTCAAAGTACTTAACTATGCATTTACACACACGTGTTATTAGCAAATACTGAAATATTATTTATAAATTAATTTTATTTATTTCAACCTTCAACTTAATTTGAGAATTTGAAGGCGACAGGCTGAATTGTGGAGTATATTTTAACTAAAAAAAGTGCCCGAACGGAGTTCCTTACAACTCACGGGCACAAAATGTAACGATTTCAAAAATACAGGGACCAATATGATAAAATTAGAGTAACCCAGACGTCACGTTGACGCGCTAGAACCACGGTTAACTTAACTTATCCATAGTTAAAAAAAACTTGTAACTTATCAGCTTCTTTTCTCTTTTGTTTTCCCACTTTCCTTACTTTTATGGCTTTGCTCCTTCCTCTCTTCTTCTCTTTCCTACAGCAATTTAGCACTTAAAACATCACTGTAAACTCACCTAACATTCTTCTCAAAGCCCCCAAATCTCTTATTTCCTTTACTTTTTTTCTTCTAAATCAGATTAGAACCGTAGATATAGCTTCAACTTGCTGTAAGTCATTTACTTGTATTAATTTTTTTGTGGATTTTTATACGTGTTTTGTGATATTTTGCTGGAGTTTCTGATTTATTGTGTTATTTGAAGTTTTTGAAATTGGTTTGTTGTGAATTCTTGTGAAATATGGTCGTTGAAGGGATTATTTTTGGATTCTGTAGAGATTTGTATGGATATGGAGTCATAGAGGTGATAGATCAGAGTAGTAGAAAATCAAAAGGATGTTTTAACGAAGGAATGTGAGAGTGAAAATATAAAAAAATGAAATTAAAGGGGAAACATTTAATATTAATCACTGGAAAAAAAATAGTGAGATTCTGCTTCATGTGTAATGTAAAAGATAAAATAGAATTCAAGGAGAAATTTTTAATAACAATCAGTAGAAAGGGTGATGTAATTCTGCTTCAGAGAATTGTAATATATATGTTTGTTTCTCTCTCTCTCTCTCTCTCTCTCTCTCTCTCTCTCTCTCTCTCTCTCTCTTTTTTATAAGTGTTGTTTCTCTTTTGCTCCATGGAATAATATTCTAATTTCCCCAGATGTAGTAAAAAGTTTTAATTTTTATGATTTGTTTCTGCAGAAAGATATCAGATTTTGAGGAATTTGGAGTATTTTGCTTGATCGGTTAGATTCTGATAATTGAATTTGGATTCAAGTCAAATCGGAATTGATTCAGGAAAAAGTTCAGTTTGCTTTTTCCTTGTCGAACTGGTGTTGCAAAAATCTTCTAAAAATGATGATTTTTGAAGAAATAGGCTTTCCTGGAAATTTTGAATTCATGTCTGATCCTCTGGGTTGTGGAGGAGATGTGGCGCAAGAAGTTGAACATAAGCCGACAGGGGTGGAGGAGGAGGACTATAGTGATGAGGAGATGGATGTAGATGAACTAGAGAGAAGGATGTGGAGGGACCGAATGCTTTTGAGGCGGCTCAAAGAGAAGAACAAGAATAAAGAGGTAGGCGGTGATGGTGCAAAGCAGCGTCAGTCGCAGGAGCAGGCTCGCAGAAAGAAGATGTCTCGTGCACAAGATGGTATATTGAAATACATGTTGAAAATGATGGAAGTTTGTAATGCTCAGGGTTTTGTCTACGGGATCATCCCTGAGAAAGGGAAGCCCGTGACTGGTGCTTCCGACAATCTTCGTGCGTGGTGGAAGGAAAAGGTCAGATTTGATCGTAATGGCCCTGCTGCCATTTCCAAGTATCAGGCTGATAATCAGATTCCCGGGAGAGTTGAGGATTCAAGTGTGATAGTTTCAACTCCCCACACTTTACAAGAGCTGCAGGATACGACGCTAGGTTCCCTTTTGTCCGCGTTGATGCAGCACTGTGATCCTCCGCAGAGGCGGTTTCCCTTGGAGAAAGGGGTAGCTCCACCCTGGTGGCCTTCAGGTAAAGAGGAGTGGTGGGGTCAGTTGGGTCTGCCAAATGATCAAGTGCCACCTCCGTACAAGAAGCCTCACGATCTTAAGAAGGCGTGGAAAGTTGGTGTTCTAACTGCAGTTATCAAACACATATCCCCTGACATTGCTAAGATTCGCAAGCTTGTTCGACAGTCAAAGTGTTTGCAGGATAAGATGACAGCTAAGGAGAGTGCTACTTGGCTTGCTATTATCAATCAAGAGGAGGCGTTGGCTCGTAAGCTGTATCCTGATAGCTACCCACAAGGCTCTTTAGCTGTCGGTAATGGTTCCTATTTCATCAGCGATACCAGTGATTATGATGTGGAAGGAGTGGATGATGAGAGAAACAATGAAATGGAATGTAAACCCCATGATATCAATCTCCTAACCGGAAGTATGGTACCTAAAGATAGGATCTTGATGCCAGCTTTAGCTCCAGTGAAAGGAGAAATCATTGATTTAACTTCAGATTTTATCCAAAAGAGGAAGCAGCCATCTTTTGAGGAGTCTGTTGATCAAAAGATGTATACCTGTGAGTACCTTCACTGCCCATATAGCAATTATCAAGCTGGATTCCTTGACAGGACTTCAAGAAATAATCATCAAATGGATTGTCCATTCCGTTTCAACTCTGCTCAACGACTTGGCATGCCGCCAAAGTATCAGATCAACAATGAGAATAATACAGTTTTTCCTGCTCAAACCGCTACTCCTAAGCCAGCTACTTCATCAGTCACAGGTTCCTCGTCGATGACTGTCTCTGGGCTTGGACTCCCTGAAGATGGCCAGAGGATGATTTCTGACCTCTTTACATTTTATGATAACAACTTGCAGCAAAATAGTAGCATCTGCTCTGGAAATTCCAAGATTCTAGCAAATCAAAACATGCAGCAGAACCAAACAGTTGAACTTCCGATGGACGACAGCTTCAACCTGGGACATCTGGACGCAGAAGCTCAAGAAACAAGCATGACCATGAATTCAGCTTATACTTCGAATGAGTTTCAATATGATCAATGCAAGCTGCCCTTTGATGCCCCATTCGCCGGAAACTTAAACGATATTACTGATTACAGATTTGGTTCCCCATTCAACATGGGAGGAAGTGACTATTCCATAGATCAGCTGACAAAGCAGGATATATCTACATGGTACCTCTGAAACAAGTCTTGTTGTTTCCCATATGAAGAGCTGATAGGTTGTATATGTTTAGATATAAGTGATCAGGGCTATGTCCTTTATAGACAAGTATTGTAGTCTCTTTTGTGATTTAGTTGATGTTTTGATGGTTGTAAGTGCTGAAGACAGTATTATGCTTATGGAAATTATGCTTTAACTCACTCTTATTTACGTTATTGATTATACAATAGGAACCACTTCATAGATTGATAATCGCGTTTAGATTCAACACCCCTTTGCGTTTTCATCTCCATTACACATTACCCTTCCCAGACCTTACTCGTGGGATTTAACTGGGTCGTTGTTATTGTTGTCGTTGTTGTTGTAGTCTCGAGATCTTGAGTTCGAGCTTTGAATATAGGAATTCTTCGGAAAAGTGCTTCCCCTTCAGTGGGTCCTATATGGCGTGGGTCCTATATGGCGTAAATCCAAATGTTTGATGGCTAATCAAAAAAAAACTTGTGACTAAAGTCATAGCTTGCCTAACCCTATGTTTTTCTAACAAATCACATGCTTCATACTTATAATAATGTGAGCTCAGTTGCAGTGTTTTGTTCGGCATAAGTTAAATCTAAGTGCCATTTTTGTAAAACTCATTGGTGCCTATGAACAAAGTCTTTCTTTGAAAAGAAAGAAAGATGTAAAGTAAGTTAAGGTTTGGAAACTTTCTTTTCAACACTGTTTGGTTTGGCAAAACGCGAACAATTAAATTGAATTCTAATGTTCCAACTACCTAAATTAAATGTCAAGTAAGAAAGGGTTTGTCCCCTTTCAAAACTACACAAAAGTGCTGCAAATAGGTTTTCTCCTTCTTTTTGGTTTCCAACCGGTGTCCAGTACCCGCATAGGAGCTCGACTATATCCGGATTGGCGCCGCATAGGGCTCCATTCGGGGAGAAGCGCTCGTTATCAAGGATTTTTCCATACCCAGAGCTCGAACCCAAGACCTCTGGTTAAGGGAATAGCAGCGACATCCGCTGCACCGCATCCTTTGGCGGTAAATATGTTTTCTTCTTCATTCTCTTTACATTCCAGATTTACCATTATTTACTTCCGGTACTTTCACAGTTTAATGGAACTAATGAAGAAGTATATGTTTTTAACGTTCAAAATTTAATTTGACTTAAATTGAAGAATAATATTGAATATGCTTAAATTGAAGAATAATATTGAATATGCTCTATACTCATTACCCCTCCTAAATCGCCCACTAAATTCATTACGTTGCTCCAATAATTCAGACGGACCAATTACTTAATTAAATTACTTATCTGACTTTGTACAGTATTTGTCTTAGCTTAAAAATACCATAAGCTAAACCATTAATAACAAGATTAAAAGAAGAATTTGATTCTTAGAAAAGATCCACTAGGAGTATTTATAAATGAGAAATAAAGACTTCCAATATGAAGAACAAATAATAAATATTGCCACTTGACAGTATATTCCTAAAGCATGTGCTTTGAGATAAATTATTTTAAGGAACTAAAAATAATTATTGACAAGTATAAACACAAGACATGACACATGTGCTTAGAGATAAGCTATTAAAAGATCTTCTGGAAGTTTTTACTTTTAAAATGATTTTAATTCTTTCTTTTACGGGTAGACCAAGAAAAGCAGTCAAATTACGTGTCTTTGATTGTTTAGTTGAAAATGAAATGGTAACGAGTTATTAGGATTTTCTCTTTTTCCAAGTTTCAAAAGGTGCTATAAAACCTCTTATCTTTAAATTAAATGGATGAAAACATTCTCGTCTAATATATAGATAGGTAGTAATGGACGAGCACATAAATGATATAAACTTATTTGAATCGGGTGTTTATATCAAATTAAAATAAAATATTCACAATTTAAAGTTTTGTTAAGAATTAAAGTGAGAATACATATCATTAAATTATAGTTAATTGATAAATGTATGTATGAAAAACACAAATATTTTATATTTATTGATTCAGTATAAACACCAAATACGAATAAAAATTTTATCCAGATAAAGCTCTTAGCTTTGCCATGACCAAGTCAAAATTAGGTATAAATCATTAGACTTCCTTATTTAATGACAATTAAGTTCTACTTGCTGAATTCGGAGCTTATTGGTACACCACTCGTGCATTATGTCACCTTCAACATGCATTATGTTTGGTTTCTTTAAGGAGAAAGAGGCTATTTAATTTTTGGTATATTTTTTAAGAAAATTATTTAATAGCATTAATTATAAATATTATTTGAGTGAATGTTGCATTATATCTGCTCGAATTACTCTTTCTCTTGCCTCAAACTTCTTATACTCCCTCCGTCCAAATTAATAGTCACTTTAGCTCAAAAAATTATCCCAAAATAGTTGTCCCTTTAGGAATTTAGAACTAAATTTGTTAATTATTTCCTATGCTATTAATATTAAAGAAGTTGTAGTTCTTTCCACTTATATTAAATTCTCAAAAAATATTAATAGGGTAACTTAGTAAAATAAATCTTATACTTATATTATTTTCTTAAGGACATGGATAACTAATACGAATTAAAATGGAAAGGAGGGAATAACATATAATTTAGGGCAAAAAAAAATTTCTATGATGTCTTCTATCTATGTAACACTAACCCAGAAAACGTACAGCGTTGTCCCATATTGTTTAGAGGATCTCTATGTAGCATTTTCATGCGTGACTTGGCTATTGATATCAAGATAAGCTAGCAGCCAAAAAACATTTTTCATATTACTATTTGGTATTATGACTGTGTCACGTGACTCACGTCCCTTGATATTTAGAGAATTTCGATTCAATATTAAATTTTGTAGGCTTTTGTCATTTGACTTTACCTGTACACAAATCTGTCGTTGGTTTTTTTTATGTTAGTGTATAAGTATGCAAATTTTAATATCTAAATACATACACATACCTTTTCTTAAAACAGTTTTCAATTATGTGTTTAGTGAGTTCAATAAATGTTATCTCAAAAGGTTAGGTATAACTATTATTACAGAATCAAAGGGAAAACTAGGAAAATAAATGACGGGTTAAGGAAAAGGTATGAGTAGCTCATACCAGCAAATTCAACAAATGATTCTTTCCTCTTCTACCATCATCTCACTATATATTGGCAATACAAGTAAAGACAAGGAAAACAGAATAAATAACATCCGTATAAAAGGGGAGGGGGGTGGGCGTGGGGGGGGGGGGGGAGTCAAATGCTCATCATTTTAAATCAGAAAATACATTTAAAGAGCTAATCCTCTTCTAACTCTTCTTCAATTTCTTGTTCCTCCTCATCTTCAATTTCTTGCTCTTCCTCAGCTGCATTTTCCTGCCCATCTGTATCCATCTCCTCCTCACTTTCTTGTTCATCCTCTTCTTCATTTCCCAGTTTTTTAGCGCTAGTATTTCCTGAAGGCATCAAGCATGACAGTCAGAGTAAACTGAAGCAATGCCACAAGTATTAATAAAAAAAAAAAACAAGGGAAAATGACATTGTATAGCCGCTCTCAAAATAATAGCCGAATAAATGTATATTTTTTTGTATATATGTATATACATTATGTATGTTATATACAAAAGTTACACAAATTTTATACACTTTTTCGACTACCAAATGTAAATAGTTTCTATCGCCGGGCTAAAAGTGATAATACCCCTATAAACATTCCTAAAATTGGAGCGCACAAGGCCTACTCAGAACTGAGACCAAGCATAGGAACTTGGTAGAAAGAAATTACATATTTCAGCATGCATACCTATCTCCTAACTAGTTTGATGAAGAATTTCCTAAAAAACCCATCATAAGGCCACATTCTTGTGCCTTTGCTTATGAAATCACATAGATACTTATTTTTACTAAATACAAACTAGAAATCAATGAATCATTATTCTTTCTCTACCTTGAACTCCCCGTGCAGACTGCTGGTTAAAAAAATTCTGTAGTTGGCCGAGCTAATGGGCAGCCAATTCACCAAAGATAGTTCCCACTACAGGCGATTCACTAAGATATAAACCAAGTATTTAGGTCGCATGTAAACATGAAGACAACCCGTATAATAGGCAATTAATCTTCTGAGTCTATATGGACAGGATCCCAAATTCTATTCATACCCTTCAAAGCAGTGTCAAATTCCCCTGCTCCAGACTATCCACCCACCTCCAATTCACCCAGTAAAAGAAAGAGGATTGTTTGCTTTAAAAGTAAGAAAGGGAGGTTATAGAGGAAAATACCGAATTCACTGAAAATGACCCGACCAGTACATAGGCCCTCTTCAATCTTGACGAGTTGAAGAGTCATCCTAGGTCCAATCTCTTGAAGTTTGACAGCACTTTTTGTAGAAGCTCGATTAACTCTTCCAATATCAGATGAAAGATTTACAGTTGCAGCCTCATCATCCGGTTCACTTTCAGATCCGTAACCAGCCCTTCATTGACAAAGCAGAGAAAGACAAATGAAAAATAAGAGAAGTATAACACTAACAGAAGACTACATTGCATTTCACATAACTAAGAAGGAAAATGTCAAACTTTTTCACTATCAAAAATTTTTTTCCCACGGTGACTGAAAATGGAATTTGCTAAATTACCAAGACATGCTAAGCAAAACAAAAGCCAGAATAGCCTACACGGAAATATATATCCCCATCTACTTCAGTTACTTCCTCGTCTCTAGTACTGAGGCATCCTTAACCAAAGAAAATTGTTCTGAGATACTTAAAGGGTCATTCCTTTGATAGATATGAACAGGAGGGTAGCAAAACCATCAAATGAGGGATGCAATTGGACAAGGAGAATTTGTTAGTTAGGTAATTGTGCATAAGATTCAATAATTTTTCTCCAACTCTGGATCATGTATTGGAAATCGCATTTAGCCTGTGGTCTTTTCGCAATTACACTTGTGATATATCACCACCTGTGCGTTGCACTAGTTGGAGGATGACCCTGCTGAGCATGGGCCCAAACTTAGAAAATGTGATTTGCTCAATTTTTCTTGGACTCAATGCTGATTGGTTTCTACCTTTGTGACGTGATCATTTATAATTTTAAACTTGGTCCCCGAAATTTAAATGTTGCATTTCTCATTACTATGTTTCTTTATGTCAACCGATATCTCTATGGAACTGCGGATGATGTACATAAGCAGCCTATGTAGAAAACCCAAGTGTTAGCTTGTACGTATTTCCCTGTTCATTTATATTTCTGTAATTTGCTAACAGACATCATTGAGTACGAACGCAAATACTATAAATCAACATGTTCCCTAGTAGACAACTAATGCCTTATCTACAAGCTAGAGATTCAGATTTTAAAGCAAAAATAATATGTCCACATTCCACCACAATCATGTTTGTCAATCAACAATGTCAATTGTGCCTGTGAACAA
The DNA here is from genome assembly GCF_001879085.1 of Nicotiana attenuata. Classification (NCBI taxonomy): domain Eukaryota; kingdom Viridiplantae; phylum Streptophyta; class Magnoliopsida; order Solanales; family Solanaceae; genus Nicotiana; species Nicotiana attenuata. The sequence goes on from NW_017670283.1 coordinate 68,214, forward strand.
GGTTCATTTTTTATCTCTTATACGCTTCTCATGTGAACTTTTCTGCTTTCAATCCATATATTTTTTGATATGGTAAATAATTTTATTAAAAATTAGGGGAGACCCCGTGTACACCAAATTATGGTTCCGAATAAAAGAGGGCACCTCATGAGTACACCGAAAGAAACAAGAAACAAAAGATTATTTCTTATTCCATCACTTCAAATGCCCTTCTATTTCTCTCATTCCAAATAACCCATATGATTATAAGGACACAACACTCCATGCCTTTGGACTTCTTTTCTCCCTTCTTCTGTGAACCCAACTATGCAACGCCTCCTTCACTGTGTCCGGCATCACCCATTGCGTTCCAAACAAAGTAAGGAACGCACTCCACAAACCATTAGCCACTTGACCATGCAATAAGAGATGATCTACATCTTCCCCCGAGCTTTTGCACATGAAGCATCAACTAACATAGGTGATCCTCCTTTTTTAGATTTTCCACCGTCAAAATCACTCCCCTTTCCGCCAACTACACAAAGAAGCACATCTTTCTCAGTGCTCTGGGAATCCAAATTGAGTAATGAGGGCAGATTTAAGAGTGAATATTCCATCTCAACTCTCTCGCCACCTCCATACACATGATATATTGATCGACATATCCAACCCATACAATATCTCAACCAAATTTTGGATATCTTCCATCTTCTTCCTGTAGGTTCCTCCTAAATCTCAAATCCCAATGAACTATCGCCTCATGAGACCTACAAGTTTGTTGGACTATCATCTCTCTTTAGCAAGACACACAATATATGTTTTGGGGAAGGCTTCCCTCAACCCACTCTCCTCACACCACTTATGCGCCAAAAAACTAATCTTGCTTCTATCCCCAACCTGGAAAAAGATATATCCACTAAAAACTTCACATCGCTTCATAATACTCCTCCATAATCAACATCCAAATGGTACTGTGATGTTTCGGGTCCTCCATCGCCCTTCCATGCTATCATATCTTTTCGCTACCACCACCCTCCAAAATGCATTCTCCTCCACCCCAAATCACCAAATTGCAATTCATATAAGGTAAACGTCACAAATGGGCAATCACTTATGCATGCCAAACTTGTTAAAAAGAAAGAATATAACAATAAACAGGAAACAATTCTTAGTGTCAATCTAGAAAATATTATGCTAACTTATGGAAATGTCAAAGCTTTGCAAATAGCAAGAGGGTTTGGGAAGGTAGTAGCGATTAGGGCAACCCTGGTAGAAGTAAGAATAGAATTTCCGCGGTAATTCAGCGATCTCAGTTCCACATAACACAATTCCAGAAGGATATCAAACACAGATGGCAATACTAACTCTAAACCAGCTCCTCAACTCATTAGAAATAGAAAGGTCACCTCGAAAAAACTCAATAAATCAAATAGACTAATGAAGGAATGTTATAATTGCATAGAATAGCAATCAAAAGCCATATCAGCAGTAAGAAACATAGACACATACTTGGTCACGAAGTCACTAACATCTTGAAGACTTCTTAGATTAGGCACTTGATGGTTTTGCACAAATTTCCTGATCCTGCGAGAAACACCCACTGGCTGTAATCTGATGGAATAATGCCGAAAGTCAATAAGCTTTGTTTCTTTGTTGTAATTAAGTAATACAATCCTTTGGCACGAAGACAGTTTGACCTGCAAGTGTAACAATTTAGCGTTAAGATCTGGTGAAACAAACTGCGGCAAATATAGAAATTTACATATGGTTCTCACTCAACTGTATTTATGTCAATGGCAGGAAAAATGTTCTGGAAAATAAGTGTAGTGAGCTTTAGATGTTCCTCCCCAGTCCCAAATCCAGATAGAACAATCTGCAAACATAATTCCGGAGCTCAGCTAACCAGGTAAAGAAAAGAGATAATGCTAATACGAGACAACCTAGTTTATACAATGCCAACATCCCACGTCTTGATGGGATTATGCTACTTGATGTATAATATGATTCTAGGTGTAAGCAGGTTGAGTACATTCTCCTAAGTGCATGTACATGTCAGGGGGGTCTGAAATAGTCATCTAACTGTCAGCAGAGGAGATTACCAAGGGTGGGGTTTTGAAAAGATCCGGAGGGCATCTTGGACGGAGTTGAGATTGAGCAATATCAGTAGCCAATGAATATTCATGTACTTTGAACGTTAAAGTTGGACCTTGCATAGTTTTGGCAACCCTCAAGTATGGTGCAGAGTCAGTTTTTGACAATATGAGAAAATGCGTGACCCTCATATCCTGAGCAAGAGTCACAAAATCTTTGAGACTGTTTCGTTTCTTTTCCTGAAATTAAATTGAAGAAACATAAATTTAGTTAAACATATGCAAAATGCAGACAACAGATTCATTCTGTAATATGCAGAACCACATAAGTACAGAAAAATTTATAGCAGAAAACATATTCCTATTTCTTTTTCTTTATTTATGAGGAAAGCATATTCCTGTTTCTAGCTTATTTCAAAAGATAAAACAAGACATTGCTGCAAAAAGCTACACAGCTCATAAGTCAGGGAAACAAAAAGAAGCCAGAAGTGCGCAAGAGGTCTGTACTGCCAATGAACATACCATTTTAATTTCTAATTCCCTTTTTTCATTCAAATAGTAGGAATTCAGCAGCGAGATGAATATAGGCATAATGAGTAGTCCACACATTAAACGGAAAAAGTTTGTACAGGTAATAAAGTACATCCCCCCCTCCCTCCCCAGATTATACAAGCTCCTATTTGACTCTCTCCACATTGTCCAAAGGAATGGATGAGTAATCATCTCTTCGCAAGTTCACGGATCACAGTGCAGGAAAAGCTGTCTAATAAGTTCTCACTCTTCTGACACATCACCTAATGTTTATTCCCTTTACCCTTCTTTAAATTTGTAGCTGTAAGAGTTAAACCATGCGATACTGCACGGACAAAGAAAATGACCTGCTCTTGTGGTTTTGCTGTCCAAATAACTCTAAATTCCTTCCTCTCCCTTTCAAATAGAGTTGTAGAATGACCGAGAACACCCCACTAGATTGCATTTGCATTTCTCTGATGTATATTAAACCAACAGACCTGCATCATCATGATCTTCTACAATTTTTATTAATGATGGTGGTGTCCGGGACAACTTGAGCGCACCTCGACTACCAAGACTTAGGCGGATGGGAAAAATCGTCAAGTGTTTTTTGTCTCCGCTAGGGTTTGAACATGAGACCTCATGGTTCTCCACCCACTTCATTGACCACTAGGCAATCTCCTACAATTTAAACTACTTCTTGACTTCAAGTTCCAATAACTGCTTATGTTTCTGCTGAACACCTAGCTATCATATTCAGTTTTTTCATTCCTTTTTTTGTGCATAAGTAAGATATTTTTTTTCTTTACCAGAACATAAATTCTAGTTCTGTTGTCTTGCTGTCTTCGAGGCTTACATTTGTCTGTTTGCATCTTAGCAACTGGTTTTTCGTTATCTTTGCAAAAGATAGCGAAGGATAAGAGCAGCTGTTGAAGCTTTTCATAGGACCAAATTTTCTCCGTTTCTGGGGTTCTGTACTTCATTAAGGGGTCGTTTGGTAGGGTGTATAAGAATAATGCTGAATAAGGTGTATTAGTAATGCAGGGATTAGTAATGCATGGGTTAGGAATCCAAGCATTAGCTATGCAGAGATCATTTCTTATCCATTGTTTGGTGTAGTGTATTAAAAACTAAAACCCATTGCATAATTTTTAAGAAAATAGTTTGTTTACAAAAATGTCCTCCGTATTATTTAGCTTTAAAGGACTTTAAGGATTATTTTGCCTTTAACCATGCTAATGCATGCATTAATAGCCTTGGTATTGCTAATGCCATGGTTTGACAGGGTTTTACTAATACACAAAGCTAATGCATGCATTATTTTCTCTAATGCACTCTACCAAACGACCTCTAATTGTTATATGCTTTGTATTGTTTCTTTTCAAGGGTAGACTTGGTGTATACATGCAGTTTTGCCCAATGGATAAGTCGCAGTTTACACCAAATTTAGAAGAAACTTTGACAAAAATCAATAGCAGGATGGTTCTGATCATATTGGCAACATTAAATAGTAAAACAATAAGAAGACAACACTAATACTTCCTTGAATCAATTCAAGACTGTCAAAGCAAATACCAGATAATGCACCCTAATGCACGAATACATACATTTGAATTCTAAGTTAAGGCTCTACCTTGAGCTTGAGAGCAGTATAAGGATTCATCAATTTCCTCAAGTCCATTTGCAAGCGTCTGAGAGGCCCAGGAAGCTTCCCCCTTGCAAAGACGAAGCTCCTTGGAATCTTGTCTCCTGTAACATGGTCTACCGTTGGCTGCTTCTTCACAATGTGCTTGACAAACGGCTTCCTCTTCTTCTGATCAAATGGAGCATTCAAGAATTCAGCTCAACCACCACCACAATAATTGTCACATAGGTTACAAAACTTCAGATAAAGAAACCCATATCTTCTATGGAATCATCGATTAGTTAATCATCGTTTCTCGTTTCAGTTCAGGAAAAAAAACCAAAAAAAGAAAATGTCATAGGTAATTTTGTTTTCCTTTGCTTTCACGGAAACCACAAATGGATAAACAAAGTGCAACATCTTCCATTCAGACGACGGCTTCCTCACACAAATATTCAAGATTTCAGCACAGATGATTAAACTTCTGTTTTTGAGAAGGAAAAAATGGTCAGAAGTTAAAACCCAAAACTTCAATCCAATCATAGTTATTACTCATCATCACTTGTTCTAACCCGCGGAAAGACAGTTAAAAAACTCAAAACTTCAATTCAATCTATTCATAGTTTTCTGTATTCGGACAGATGACAAACCAAAAGAATAAAGGGTCACAAATAATTGTTGCAGCTAAAAAAATCCAGAAGTTTGTTTATTGTTTCAGCGCAGAAAAAAGTGACCTAAAAAAAGGGGTCATATGTAGTTGCGTTTTACGCATTTTCACGAACAAACCAAACATAGGAATTAAACAAAAGCAGAACAACTTACATTCCTGAAACGAGCCATGCTCTCTGCAAATATGCTTCCAAGTCTGCTTGGATTACAAATTTATCAGTTTTGGGGATTTTTATAAGAGCCCAATGCTTCAGAGGTTTAGGGCAGTGGAGGAGGAAAGAGAGTTACTACTTAAACCCTAGCTAAAAACCTCTACTCTTTGTGGGGGATAATACTGTAAACTGTTATGAGCATATATATATATATATATATATATATATATATATAAACCTTATGTAAAACTATATATTACTACTGGTAAATTCAAAAAATGGTGGTAGGGAGAAAAATGTAATTACATTGATAACGATCAAAGAAGAGAGAAATTGAAGAAAAGGGCCCATGACGAAAAGCAAGAAACGGCTAATGAATTGGGCTTAAGTATGCAAATAGCGTAAAAATTGCGCCGGACGTCTCATTTGGTCGCCCCCATTTAACCTATAATCATTTTTTTTTTAAATTTTTAACTTGTACCCCACTTTTTTAAACAACTTCAGCCCCTTTCTCCTCCTCCTTCTCCCAGTAATCTCCATATCTCTCTAGAAATTAACATTGATTTAACAATATCTCTCCTTCTGTGGCTTCACGTGGTTATGTGTTTGTTGAATTTGAATCAAATAAATTTGTTCTCTTTAATAGTGCCTAATACTTATTTCGTGACTTCGTGAAACGTTTTAGGATGCTACTTGCTAGCAGATTTTTTTTCTACATAATGCACATAGTTGCAGCAGAAGATGGTGTAGCGCTCGTCTACTGTTCTAGTGCACGATTTAGGGAAAATGAAAAGTAAAGTAATCAAGTTTTAAAAACTCAAGGGTTTTAAAAACTTCAGCTCTAGAGCTGAAGTTCGACAGTTACAAAACAAAAACTTCAGCTCTAGAGCAAGGAAATTTCTCTCTTTACATAATCCACAAGACGAGTCGTAAACTTCAATTTTCCTTTGTATTACGATGTATATTTTTGCTGTATTGAATTTGTATTAACGCTCATATATTCCACAGGGGGCACCGTCCAGATATGAATTTTACAAGTTATGACCCCACGCCTAGCTGGAATATGCATTGTTTTGGTGTGTTGGATCATGGTGGTCCACCCGGGAGTCATCACCAATAGGATACTGTCCATCATGGAATGTCAACACATTACGACTTGTAAGTGAAGTGATATAGTTATATGTAAAGTATTTATCAATTTGAGTAGCTTGTCATTTTGTTGTTTGTGCAGTGCAAACGAGCAACTTGATGGCCCTGACCTCACTCAATTGCCTGTAGACGGCGTATTTACTAGTGATTTGGTAGATGCACAGAGTCAGGAAGATAATAGTAATTATGACAACAATGCCGATGAGTCTGGAGATGACACACCCTTCCTTGACGAGGGTGATGAGGAGGAGGAAGTGAATGTCGAACCTGAGCTGACGAGGGAGCATGCTCCTCCACCTCCCGTTAGACCTAGAGTGTACGAGTCCCACGTGTCGTTTCATTCAAGGCATATTCCCTAACTTGATTATTTGCCAAGTATGCCGGATGTGGATGCCCTCACAAGGGATCTTGACGAAATTCGGTCAGCAATGTGGATGAGTCTAGACCAACAGTGCTGGCAAAGGGCATGTATTTTCCCGATAAAGCTCGCCTATCCAGGGCTTGTAAAATGTACAGCGTAAGAGAGTGTCGGGAGATGATAGTATGGGAGTCAACTCCGGAGGTATACAAGGTCAAATGCCATAGATGGTTTACAGGTTGTCACTGGATGCTGTGTGCGAGCAAGAAGGAAACAGGGTTGTGGAAAGTGGGTAAATATATTAGCACCCACATATGTGAAATGGACACATTCAGTGAGAATCACTTCAACTTGGATGTTGACTTGATTTCTCTTGTCTTGATTCCACACTTGAAAGTGTCCATTAGGTACAAGATCAAAAAGTGTATTACATCCGTCCGCCGGAATATGGGTGTACTATTACCAAAAGAAAGGCATATCTCGGGCGCAAACGTGCATTTGAAATTATTTATGGTGACTGGGATAAGTCATTTTCATCTCTACCCAGGTACATGGCCGCACTGAAACACTTTAACCCCGGGACTGTTTTGAATGGAAGCATGAGCGGAGTCCAGAAATACCAAAATATATATTCAGATAGGTGTTTTGGGCATTTAAACCAACAATTGATTGTTTTGTGCATTGTCGTCCGGTAATTCCATAGACGGTACTCATGTCTATGGAAATTATGATATTAAGATGTTGATCGCCGTTGCAGTAGATGCCAATGGACAAATATTTTCACTAGCTTCAGCCATTTGTGCCAAGAAAGCAAAGAGGCATGGATGCTATTTTTGAACCACTTGAAGCAGCACGTTGTCAAACAACGTTCAGGTATTTGTCTAATATCTGATCGGCATGGTGGTATATTAAGTTCTGTAGAGCATTTGCCTGAATGGCAGGAACCCTATGCATACCACCGTTACTGTGTGAGTCACCTGAAGGCCAATTTCCAGAAGAAATATCCCAACAAGGACTTGCATGATTTAATGTGGATGGCTGCAACTGATCACCAGTAGTGCAAATTCGGGAGGCACATGGAATCGATCCGGCAGTTGGATGAAAGAGCCTATAATTAATCGATGCGACATGAGCTTCACAAGTGGACATTGCATGTTGATGGTGGCAGACGACAGGGAGCCCTGACTACAAATGTGTCGGAGTCTTTCAACGAGTTATTGAAGTCTGCACGTGGATTGCCTGTCACTGCCATGGTCCGGATGATATTCAAACAGATGGCGGAGAGGTTTTTTGAAAGGCATAGAGGTGCATCTGAATTGATGGACAGGGGTGTTGAACTTATGCCAATACCGAAGAGAAGATTTTAGAAATATAGGAGGCCAGCACATTGGCATCCATATTTATAGTATGATCACGACCAGGGTGTTTTTTAAGTTCGCACCGCTATCCGTCAACACCGGGGGAATAATCTACACACCGTAAATGAAGCAGGAGGTTGTGTTCGTGTGGGAAATGGACCATCTACCACATGTCGTGCTCATATGCCATGAAGTGCTTTCAACAAACAGGTTTAGGGGCAACCAACTATGTTGATAGGCAATACAATGTTGCTGCATATGTAAACACATATAGTGGGCAATTGCAGCCATTGGGTGTTGAGCATTATTGGTCGCCGGAACCATTTAAAATGCTGTGTAACAAAGACTATTTGCAAGCTACAAGTGCAAAAGAGAACGCGTATACAAAACCAAATGGATGTTGGTGATACTGTTTATGTGCGTAAATGTGACATATACTCGCAAACAAGACACGACCGTCGTAAATGTCCTTCAGCTGGTTTGGGTGGCTGTGGTAATCCAGCTCCTGGTGCAAGTTCGTCTAATGTACCCAACTATAAAGGATACACCTAGTGTTTTGTTTTCGTAATATTTTTTGTAATAAGTGTCTGTACTTGTTTATGTTGCAAGATGTATCAAATAAAAGTATGTTTCCACAGCCTTGTTACATCTTATTGATATTTAACTTTTTCAGTTGAGTAAATTAATGAATTTCTCCCTCCCGTTCATGTAATCAAAAATAGTATTGGATTAAAAAACAAAAAATTTTAACGTTGACTTTCAAGTTTCACTCTAAAATTATTAGAAAACTAGACTATCAGTAAGTGAATATATATAGTGCGGTTAAATACTACATTTTGTGTGTTGTCTTGTCAATCTGAAAAGCTGCCCGACTGCGAAAAAGTTGTTTTATTTCTGATAAATTATTCAACACGCTATATATAGCGCGGTTAAATACTACGTTTTGTGTCAATATGTATAGAGCGGTTAAATACTACATTTTGTGTGTTGTCTTGTCGAACTGAAAAGCTGCCCGCCTGAGAAATAGATGTTTTGTATCCGACAGAATCTTTAACACACAAAGCATAATGCGGTTATATACTACGTTATGTAAATATATATAGCGCAGTTAAATACTACGTTATGTGTGTTGTCTTGTCGAACTGAAAAGTTGCCCGCCCGAGAAAAAGTTGTTTTGTATCCGACAGAATCTTTAACACACAAAGCATAACGCGGTTAAATACTATGTTATATATATATATATATATATAGCGCGGTTAAATACTACGTTATGTGTGTTGTCTTGCATATACATAATGGGCGCATTCTAGTTATTTTCTGTGCTTAACAATAACCAGTAGCAAAACTTTCCATAAAAGCAAGGTTCTTTTTTTACGCTTTAACAAATGTCTGAACGACTTTATGTACCAAGGTGCGAGTGCGGCAAAAAATGCATGATGAAAGACTGTTGGGATGATGGTGAAGTTGGACGCCGCTACTGGATGTGTGTGAACAAGTTTTATAGGGTTCCCGACGAATCTTTTTGCAATTTTGAGGTATGGACTGATGAACCCTGTAATCAGGAATGCTACAAACGATCTTTGCAGTATCTTCATAATTTGACCTTAAAACAGTGGGAATATGAAAAAGAATATAAACGAGAAATTACGGAGTTGAAGGAGAAACTGAAAGAGGTGGAAGAAGAAAAAAATAAGCTGGAAGAGAAATTTAAGTGGTTGGAGCAGAGAATACTAGGCGGTGGTGACTAACGTATGACATGTATGTGTTGAGCGTAGTACTTTATCTTTATGTTTCTCGTGTCATGTGTTTTCATTAGTTGTACTGTATTTAAATTATGTTAAATTTCTATATTTGTGTTTGTGTTGTAGTGTTAAAATAAAGAAAAAATGGGGAAATAAAAACATAATGCGCATATTATGTAAATATAAAAAATTATTGTTATTATATACATAAAAAATATTTACATAGCGTACATAAAATACAAAAAAAAAAATCAACGTGTCCCACAGCCTGTGTGCTTCAATGCAGGCGCTGGCCTTAGGCGGATCCCATCCCGCCGGATATGCTATCAGGATCATCCTCATCACGTCGCCTCCTTATCTGAGGATGCGCTGCAGCATGATCGTCAGTAGTGCTGGCAGGATTGGTAGAAGGGGTCGTCGGTCCATTAGAAACCTACAAAAGAATAAGTCAGCTCAGTATATGAAAATATATATTAAGTCACAACAATTTAAATTGTCTTACCATGGTCTCGTCGGACTCCTGAATATAATCATCCGTCGCAGCCATGTCAGCATCGCACGAAGGGGCCTCCGTGATGGGCGGGGATGAAGCCTTAATAAGAAAATTAATAAGGTTATGGAAAATAAATGAGAAAAGTAAAAACAAATTTAAATTTAATACTAACAAAACCATACCTACGCCTGTGATGATGAGCCATAACTCAGTCGGCGCCCACTATCCAAATCTCAGGTCAGCCGATCCTCAGCAGCCGTCGATGGGCCTGGGAAGTATGCATCCCAATCCTCTCCAGTAAGGTCCATGCCCATGATCAATAATGGACCTGACGGGGTCACCTGCGAAGTCCCTGGACTGAGCTGCATCCCAAGGTTGTATGACGGCATGCTGCTGGAATACTCGTTCGGCTCATGTAGGTCACCCGGCAGATCAGCAACAACATCATCAACAGGGGCCTCAACGCCCCCTTGGTGGGGACCACCTCCTCACCACCCACCACGACCCCGTACGACAGCCCTGCCTCGAGGGGCAGCCCTACCTCGTGGGGCACCCCCACCTCATGCGACACCCTTGCCTTGCTGGTAGTGCTCTGGCGCCACATAAGTAGGGTCGTGTCCTAAGCGCTGATCCTCTCGAGCTCGCTGCAGTGTCCGGGCAGCCACCTCGGCAACCTGCCGACCGTAATTGTGCAAAGTGGCCGCTCCCTTGCCGGCATTCTGCTGCATCCGCAGTCCTATCTGGTAGCTATATGTAGGCCAATAGTCTACATAACTTATAAAATATAAACTACAGATATTGCACTAAGTTACAATTATATAATTAATAATAACAGAAAACATACCAGGGCCTCGTGTCGCCCGGCGCATGGAACGTACCGACCGCCAGCTTGATGAATGGGATTCCCAACAAAAAGTCAGGTAACGCGGCGGTACCAAGGCATATAGAGCTGAATAGTCTCCTTCTGGGTATGTGGGGGGGGGGGGGAATCAGGTCACCTCGCCGGTCCCAAGTATGTACCCGCGCCTCTAGCCATGCTACAAATGCGTCGTCCACCCTGGAACGATCATCCCGCTGATAATGTGTAGCCTCCCATGTAGGCCCCCTCGATATGTATTGTGGACGGCCAAACTGGCGAAGTACCCGCTCTGTGGCATGATGCTCCACAATATCGAGGCACATTAGCGGGGCGGAAGTGCTTCAAATCAGTCGGTCGGCCGAGCAATAATCGAGCAGGTCACCTATCAAGTCGTCGTTGTATGGCGTCCAGATGAACTATCAAACAACAATAGAAAACGTGAGTATGCGCAAAACATGTGAAGTTATACCAAGTAAGTTTAGGTACACATTTACCTGTGCGCCCTCCAGCATATCCAACACATCCCTACAAAGGGGGAGATTATGCCGAAAATCGTAATCTTGTACATATCCACGCCGGAGAACCCACTTCCTAGCTAGAGGGAGAAACGGAGGTGGTACATCCGGAGGTAATGGTGGTAGAGGTGGCTACAACTGCAGGAACCGCTCCCAGGCCCTAACCTAACATACAAAGTTGACGTAAAGTTTAAGATAAATTTTGACTAGATAGAATTCGAAGGAATGAATAGAGTATTAAAATATGTTGTCACATGTAGAAGCGACAAAAATCCACATGCGTCATGTTGGGTGCCTTTGCTCGCCCGGCACAATTGCATGTACATGTAGGCGAGAACAGCAGCACCCCAGCTATACTGGGGTAAATCATCCAGCAGTTGAAGATGATGAAGAAATCGCAAGCTGACTAGGTTCCCCGAAGTGTTCGGGAACAAGAACCCCCCCCCCCCCCAAACAGAAGGAGCAGCATCAACCTCGTGTACTGGTGAATATGTAGATCATCTGTCTCGCCGGTGATGTCGGGGTGCAATATCTCCAAATGCTGTCTAATAGCTGTCAAACTCCTGCGACTAGCCCCTGAGTGTGCAGTCTCATCATGTGGCCTGAAACTAGTGAGTTGCTGCAGCATGTCCAAATACCGCCCACGCGTCATCTCTCTCATAGCTGGAGGCAGTGTAACGGGCAGTCCACCAACAGGCATCCCATATAAAACCTCCACGTCCTGCAACATGATGGTGGCCTCGCCAATGGGCAGGTGGAAAGTGTGCGTCTCCAGTCACCACCGCTATCAGGGCCGTGATCAAAGACCATTCGAGCTGTAGCCGCCCGATCTCAAAAATCCTATAGAAGCCCGTATCCCGCAGGCGCTGGACTACACGGGGATGGAGAACTCTGTCCCTCATAAAATCCCACACGTCGTCCACTCTCCTGGCGCGGAGAGTCTGGGCCAGTAGCTCTCCCTCCCATACGTAGGCGGACCTATGATCGCCCTGTAACACTAATAGCTCATCGGAGACAGGTCCGGGATGCATAGGCGGCACGTCCATGTCGTCTACTGTAACTTAAACAATATTGTATGTATGATCTGTAAATTAAATAATTATATTTTATAATTATACAATATTTAATTGGACAGAGTATATATCTATGGGTTCCATATATATGGGTTCCAAGCTCGATATTTGAGGCTCAGTAGCACCAAGCTATCCTGATTTCTTGTATATGTCAATTTTATTATTTTCGTAATTTTTGTATGTTTGATCTGTAAATTAAATAATTATTTTCTATCATATTTAATTGGACAGAGTATATACCTATGGGTTCCAGGCTCGATATTTGAGCCCAATAGCACCAAGCTATCCTGAATTCTTATGTGTGTCAATTTTAATATTTTCATAATTTTGTATGTTTGATATAAAAATTAAATAATTAATTTTTATCATATTTAATTAGACAGAGTATATACATTGGTATATTTGAGGCCCTGTAGCACCAAGCTATCCTAATTTCTTGTAATCAATTTCAATATTTTCGTAATTTTGTATATTTGATCTGTAAATTAAATAATTAATTTTTATCATATTTAATTGGACAGAGTATATACCTATAGGTTCCAGGCTCGATATTTGAGGCCCAATAGTACCAAGCTATCCTGATTTCTTGTATGTGTCAATTTTAATATTTTCGTAATTTTGTATGTTTGATCTGTAAATTAAATAATTAATTTTTATAATTATACAATATTTAATTGGACAGAGTATATACCTATGGGTTCCAGACTCGATATTTGAGGCCCAGTAGCACCAAGCTATCCTGAATTCTTATATGTGTCAATTTTAATATTTTCATAAATGTTTGTTTTATAAATTAAATAATTATTTTTTGTAATTTGTACAGGGTTTGTGTTTCATCTATCAGTATAAGAGATACTTAAACTCTACATTTTACTACGCTACAAGGGCACTAGTCTTTAAGCAAATAAATAATCTAAACTAGATAAAAACAACAAATATCACAAAACATTCACGAAAATACATATAAAACAGTCAAATAAATTTATTAACATTTTTATTAACAAAAAATAATAATTTCTCAATTTTTACATATTTTTTAGAATACTAATATCTTAGTCCGGATAAAAATAGCATACTAGTTTATCGCAAAAAATACAAAACAACATGGAACACATCCAAAACAACTAATATGCATTATTATACGAGTTTCGATAGAAACTAAATCGGAATACCTCGATTTATGTTTTTCGGAAAGTCGATGAATTGAAAATTTGAGCCCGAAACGAGGAAATCACAACAATAGAAGGCTTGGCTAAGATGTGTGACCTACAATATTATCTTTTTGTGTGACGGCTGGGGTCCACTATAATTTTTTAAGATGATTTTTTTTTTGGGGGGG
>NW_017670283.1:82146-103880 GCF_001879085.1 Nicotiana attenuata
GGGGGGGGGGGGGGACCATTCTGTTGTTTAAAAATGAGGGTCTGGTTCGATGATCGTGGGGAAGAAGAAGGGGCTCTATTTATCTATGTATATCGCGGTATTTAACTACGCTATACATATATAGCGCGCTATATAACTGCGTTATACATATATAGCGCAGTTATATACAACGCTATACATAGCTGTCATATCAGCTCAACATAGCGCGGTTCTTTAATGTGTTATATATGTATGGAGCTCTTTTAAAGAGCGCTATATATAGAATGATCACTCTTTTTTTACACGCATTTATGTCACTTGTGTCCAAAAGAACCACAATTAGGTTCTGGACTCACCCTCAATGACACATGACAAGTGTGTAAAAATTATTTATTAAAGGGCTAGTTTAATTCTTTACCCATCTTCTTTTTTTTAAAGAAAAAAGGTGAACAAATAGTAGTTAAATATATGTAATGGTCGATGTCGCCTAACTAAAAGTGGTTCTCTGTTCAAAGAAAACATAAGGTTAAGGTAATAAGGTCCGTTAGATTCAAGATTTTGAGTTCAATTCTACAAGGAAAAGATTATACGTGATAGTTCTCCTTTAGAGTAGGTATGCACCACCAATGTTGTTTTAACAGAGTGAACACTACTTGAGATTCAATAAAAAAAAATTACCAAATAATCTAAGTTCTACCAAATTGATTGAGGTAGAAAAAGATACTGGTAAAACAGCAAAAAAAAAATTGATTTGAACCTCAATCAATCAATGTGAGAACTATTTGACCAAAAAGTCTTAAACTTTTTTGTTAAACTAATTAAGTGAATGATAATAGGTAAATTCTAGTTAAATATAATAAGTTCTAGATCCAGGATTGGTCGGAAATAACAGCCTAGAAATCACATTTAAAGCTATTTAAAGCCTAAAAGTGGTTTAATGATAATCTTGTGAATAAATGAGGGAATGAAGACAAGCAACAAATATGATGAATGGCAATGGCTGTAAATAAAGAGAATAATCCACCCAAATGTGTAACAAGGTGGATGATTCTCTTTATGACAATGATGTAAGATGGCCAAACGTGTGAACATCAAACAATTTATCGGATATAGTGTGGAGAAGCTTGAAACAACACAGCAAATCGAATCATGTATAAAGATAATATTTGTAGTTATGTGGGAGTCAACTTTTATAGAGAGAGCTTATCACGATAGGCCATAATTGGATCCCCTTCTTTCTCTCTCTCTCTTCCTACTTATATGAAACATTCCCCTTACCTACTGAAAGTACAAATACAGATAATATTCCTCCGAGTATTCTTTAGAAATATCTTATTGCTAAACTAGCCGTTTGGCCGATCTGAGTGCTCGACCTCGACATTCACTGCTCGGCTCGCCAATGTTGCTTCTTAAGCATGTCCTCGGCCTAATTGATTCTTGATTTCCCTATTCCAGGCGAGGCCTCTTCGATTACATTTTGACCCATACAGTTAATCCCTCCGTCCGTCGGGGTTGCTTTTGGGCAAGCTCTGTGGGCAGACTTCGCCAATTGCAACTTTGAGAAATCTGAGCACATTGGCCGAGGCGTGACCCTTTTTTTGGCGAGGTGGTGACGTGGCACTTCAAGAGCCACACCTGACTGTTACGTCAGTTTGAAATGATATCATTCCATCATGCGTCATTATGGCGCATGTTCCCCATGCGTTACATCGTTTCCCGCGCCTCTTCCGTTTCGAAATTAAAGAGGCGGCATTTGGGCTTTCTCAATTGGGGTGCCTATATTCTTATAAATAGGGATATGCACTCCTCATTTGAATTGTTGCATTTCTAGAGCCTCTGAAACCTGAGTTCTTTTCTTCTTCGAGTTTCTTTTTCATGATATTCAATATTGTTTTGTTGGAGGATTCTGCCTGACCGTTGCCTGCGGGGTGATATGGCGTGGAGAGTATTCTTTTGATGTGCTATTTTTCGAAGAACTTGGCGGTCTTTGTTCTAGTGAACTGGGACCGTTGTCGCAGCTGATTTCTTTGGGGATGCCGAAGCGGCATATGATGTTTCTCCATATGAACGTGATTACTTCGTGTTCGCGTATTTGGGCGACTGCACCTGCTTCTACCCATTTGGAGAAATAGTCAGTTAAAACTAAAAGGAATCGTACATTACCTCATTCCACCGGGAGGGGTCCGACGATGTCCATTCCCCACTTGATGAAAGGCCATCGCAAAGTGATTGAATAAAGGTGCTCGCCTGCTTGGTGAATCATAGGGGCGTATCTTTGGCATTGCTCGCACCTTTTGACAAAATTGGCAGCTTCCTTCTTCATCGTGGGCCCATAGTAGCTCGCTCGTATGAGGCATCTGACGAGAGCTCGGTTGCGGGTGTGAGCTCCGCAGTGGCCCTCGTGTACTTCTTCGAGGACGTGCTGTGTTTGATTTTGCCCTAAGCACTTTGCTAGGGGGCCACCAAATGTTCTTTTGTACAAGTCAGTATTGACGATGTTGTACTTGACCGCCTACATTTGAAGCTTCTTGGGTTCTTTTTTATTAGGCGGGAGCACTCCGTCCTACAAGTATAAGATAATACGATTGCGCCAGTCCCAAGTCAGGTTTATAGAGTGTACCTCGATTTGGTCTAACGATGAATGGAGTAGAGTGACCACGTCCCCCTTTTCGGTTATGCTTTTGGTGGTCGCTGCCAATTTGGCGAGGCCATCTGCTTCGATGTTCTGCGCTCGAGGTATTTGATCGAGTTGACATTCGTCGAACTTGGGTAATAGTTTGCAAATCTCGGTCTGATTTCTATAACCGTTGCTCCTTAATTTGAAAAGTCCCTGTGAACTAATTGACGACGAGTTGCGAGTCGCATCGAAGGATGACTCGCCGTGCTCCATATTTGAGTACTAGTTTCAACCTTGCAATCATGGCCTCATACTCGGCCTTGTTATTAGTCATATCAGGGCTTCGTATGGATTGGCGAATTACTTAGCCTGTTGGAACCTCGAGCACGAGTCCCAGACTAGATCCAGATGCGTTAGAAGCACCATCGGTGCACAGGACACATAGGTCGCGTACTTTGGTAGAGGTAATGGTAGTTTCCTTCTCGACCTCAGACGTTATCTTCGCACTAAAGTCGGCAATGAAGTCGGCAAGAACCCGCGACTTTATCGTTGTTCGCGGCTGATAGGTTATATCGTGCTCGCTCAACTCTATGGCTTACTTGGCCAATCTACCTGACAATTCGGGTGTGCAAGATACTCCTTAAAGGAAAATTCGTGACCACCGAGATGGGGTGGCACTGAAAATAAGGTCTAAGCTTCCGTGAAGCTACGACCAGGGCCAGAGCTAACTTCTCGAGGTGGGGGTACCTCGTTTCAGCATCAACCAAAGTTTTTCTAATGTAATAGATTGGAGATTGCGTACCTTTATTTTCTTGTACCAGGACTGCACTTACTGCGACATCAGACACGGCCAAGTAGACAAGGAGGTGTTCTCCGGGTTCTGCCTTAGCGAGTAATGGTGGCGAAGATAGGTAGGCTTTCAGTTCTTTCAAGGCGTTGATGCATTCAATATTCCATTGGAGTCCATTGTCCTTTTTGAGTACGCCAAAACATTTGTGGCATCTATCGGAGGACCACGAGATGAACCTTGATAAGGCATCTATTCGGCTGGTTAGTTTTTGCACTTGTTATTTGCTGGTTAGATTTTCTGGGATTCCTTCTATGGCCTTGATTTGGTCGGGATTGACCTCGATGCCTCGTTGTGATACCAAGAAGCCGAGAAATTTCCCGGACGTCACGCTGAAAGCACATTTCTCGGGGTTTAATTTCATGTCGTACTTTCTGAGTATGTCGAAGGCCTCCCTCAGGTGGTCGATATGGTCTTCCTTCCTTTTTGACTTGACCAACATGTCGTCAATATATACTTCCATAGTTTTGTCGAGTTGTTCTTTGAACATTTTGGTCACCAGCCTCTAGTATGTAGGCCCCGCGTTTTTTAACCCGAACGGCATCACTCTATAGCATTACGTCCCTTGGTGGGTAATAAAGGTGGTTTTTTCATGATCCTCTGTAGCCCGAGTAGGCGTTCAAGAAACTCCGCAGTTCGTGCCCGGTTGTAGCGTCGATGAGTTGGTCGATGTGAGGTAGCCGGAATGAGTCTTTTGGACAGGCTTTGTTCAGGTCGGTGAAGTCCACGCACATTCTCCTCTTACCGTTCTTCTTTTTTACCATGACTACGTTGGCGACCCACTGAGGGTACTTCGATTCTCTGATAGAACCGTTCACTAGTAATTTCTCGACCTCTTCACGAACTGCATCATTTATTGCCGAGTTGAACTTTCGTCTGATTTTTCTTACTGGGGGGTAAAATGGGTCGAAGTTCAACTTGTGAGTTGTTATTTCCTTTGGGATACCTGGCATGTCTGCATGGGAAAAAGCGAACATGCCCACGTTATTTTTTAAGAATTGACAAAATTTACCTAGATCTTGGAGTTTATGGCCGATGAAAGCTTTCTTGTTGGGGTTGTCATCCTCTAATTGGACGGGGTCGAGGTCCTCTACGGTTGACCCCGTGGCTTTTATGATTTAGGGTCGCGGATGACGTCTTTCGTTTCCTCGCCATCCGACCCCCCTTCGTTAATTGCTATGCTTTCTCGGCCTTTTCTTTCAACTGTTGGGTGTATGTGCAATCTTGGGCGAAGCGGTGGCATTCTCTGGCCGTGTGTTACTCCCCCCGGATTCTGAATACTCCCCATGAGGTGGGAAATTTAATGACTTGGTACGAACTGGAGGGGACGACTTTCATGCCGTGTATCCAAGGCCGGCCTATGATGGATTTGTACGCTGTATCCTAGTCCATGATGTTGAACGTGGTCTCCAAGGTGACGCCGCCGGCCAGGGTGGGTAACGTGATTTCTCTAGATGTCCGCTCAATTGCATTGTTAAAATTTGTTAGCGTGATGCAACGCGACACTATTCTGTCCTCGAGCTTCATTTGGGTGAGAACTGGAGGATGGGTGATGCACGTGCCGCTTCCATCATCGACCATGATACGTCTTACATTAGTATCAAAAATACGTAAAGTAATGACAAGGGCATCATAGTGAGGAAAGACCGAACCGTGGGTATCCGACTCATCGAAGATAATACTTTCTCTGAACTCGTCATACCGTTCGTGGGTGATTGACCGCTTGAGCTTGTGAGTGGTGGTGAACTTCATGCTGTTGATAGATGCGTCGTCGCCTCCCCCGATGATCATTTGAATGGCCCGAACTGGGGAAGGTGGTTTTGGCGGCTCTTGATGTTGTTCTCGATCGCTCTTCAACTCTTTTAGGTGCCCTTAGTGAAGCATGCTCGGGTCGGACTTCATTTTCTGCGGCCATTTTACCTTTAGGCCGAGCTTTTCGAATGCGTAGACTATTTCTGAGGGGGAAACACAAAAATTGTGAGCTAATAACAAGGGGCATACCTCTTTCATTTTGTGGGTTCCCATTCTCGGTCTGGATGGACCTTCATCATGACGTGGAGGTGGCATGAGGGTGCCTCTGACGTAAGGCTAATGTCTTTCTCGATTAGGTCGTAACCCTGCTAGATCTCTTATGTTATCATTTCTTCGATCTTTCCTAGACTATATTTGGACCGATGTCAGACGCTGAGTAGGCCCATTGAGGTCATCCTCGTCTGCTCTTACCTCGGCACAGTAGGCATTATGTTTCTCATCACAAGTGGTTGGAGGGTATTTCATGAGTCGGCTTAGCAGTTTTTTGGTCGCCCTCGACCCACTTCTGCTCAGCCCATTCTGAAAAGCGGATCGCCATTCCTTTAGATACATTTGGAAGGGTTATTCTTATACGGTTGAACCGGGCGGGAAAATCCCTGAGTCCCTCACGAAGAGATTGCTTGATGGCGAAAATATCATTCACCCTTGCCTCCTCTTTCTTGGACCCGGCGTGGGCGGTGACGAACTTGTCAGCCATTTCTTCGAACGTTTCTATGAAGCACACAAGTAACTGCGAGTACCAAGTCAGGGCCCCGCCGGTTAGGGTCTCTCCGAACTTCTTCAGCAATATGGACGATACTTGTTCCTTTGCGAGGTCGTTGCCTTTCACTGCAGTAACATAATGGGTTACATGATCCTCCAGGTCTCTCATGTCGTCATATATTTTCAAATATGGTGGCATTTTGAAAGTTTTTGGTATAGCATGTGGTGCGGCCTCATTGCTATATGGTTGTTCCACGAACCGGCCTGCGTCCCGTTTTGGTAGGAGTTTTGGGACGCCCGGTATCTTATCTACCCTTTCTTGATGCTCCCTCATTTGGTCGTGGAGTGCTCTATTCTTGTTCTCCTTTTCTTCCATTTTTCTAAAAATGGCAATGATGGCGTTGTTACCTGCATCATTAACAGGGTGAGTGGTGCCTGTTGTGGGAGGTTGGGTGTGTTGCTCATTGGTTGTTGTGGCGATGTTGACTCGCACACTCTCTCTGCTCGCCCTCTAAGCGGGTTTGTCTAGTATGTTGTTCATTGTATTCGTTAGCCATGCTTCTAGTAGCTATTTTACCGCTGGTGGTGCTTCTTCCGTAGTGGACGTAGAGGCTCCCTTTCCATGAGAAGCGATAACGCTGCCATGAGGAGGGGGTGAATCACTTCGCCTGGGTGAGGTGCTTGGTGTCACATTCTCCTCGTCCTCTCCGTGAGCTTCGTCGATAGCGTTTAGGATATTGGCGGTGAGGTCGGCTATCACCTTTCTCTTTTCTTCTCCATTGCCTACCATGTCAGTTCTGTGCAAATAACGAGATACGAGACTGTGCAGGGTTTTGTATTTTTTTTTTTAGATCTAGAAAAAACTAAAACTTTTAACTAGAAAATCCCCACAGATGACGCCAAATTGTTTGACCAAAAAGTCTTAAACCTTTTTGTTAAACTAATTAAGTGAATGATAATAGGTAAATTCAAGTTAAATATAATAAGTTCTAGATCCAAGATTGATGGGAAATAACAACCTAGAAAATCGCATTTAAAGCTATTTAAAGCCTAAAAGTGGTTTAATGATATTCTTGTGAATAAAGGAGGGAATGAAGACAAGCAATAAATATGATGAATGGCAATAGCTGTAAATAAAGAGAATAATTCACCCAAATGTGTAACAAGGTGGATGATTCTCTTTCTGACAACGATGTAAAATGGCCAAACATGCGAACATCAAACACTTTATCGGATCTAGTGTGCAGAATCTTGGAACAACACAGCAAATCGAATCTTGTATAAAGATAATATGTGTAGTTATGTGAGAGTCAACTTTTCTAGAGATAGCTTATCAAGATAGGCCATAATCGGATCCCCTTCTTTCTCTCTCTCTCTCTCTCTCTTCCTACTTATATGGGACATTCCCCTTACCTATTGAAAGTGCAAATACAAAGATTATTCCTCCGAATATTCTTTAGAAATATCTTATTGCTAAACTAGCCGTTTGGTTGATCTGAGTGCTTTACCTCGGCATTCACTGCTCGGCTCGCCAATGTTGCTTCTTAAGCATGACCTCGACCTAATTGCTTCTTGATCCCTATTTCAAGCGAGGTCTCCTCGATAGACTTTGACCCATACAAGAACCAAACTTCCAATACTACCTGATAATTATCCTAAGTGCCCTCCTAAATATTCTTAAGAAGAGAGCACATTAGAAGTGGCTTAAGGAGACGTGAATTCTAAGTTATTCTATGCTATTGTAAAAGAAAATAGGAGATTTAGTGCGACTTACGTAACCTGATGAATGAAGAAGGCAAAACTTTGTTCATGTTGCTACATGATTCTATTGACACTTCCTTCTTGCTGCTCAGATTCCTAACGATTTAATTACAATCTCCGGTAACTCCACAATTCATGATGGACATTTGAACCGGAAGCATGATAAAAATGCAAAAAAGAAGTGCAAATAGTAACCATGATTACAACTAGGGGTGGTAAATGCGCGGGTTGAGCTGAATTTGGGCGGGTCAAGATGGGTTAGGTCAATAAATGGGTCATTGCCCAACCCAGCCCAAAATGTACTTGGGCTAAGATGGGCTGGGTCAAGATGGGCTAAACAATGGGTCATAAACCAACCCGCGCAACTTGATCCTTGTTTTAGAATCATGCTCATCTTGCATAAAAAGCTTTAAACTTAAAATGTGTAAGTTGAAAAATATTTTGCGGGTAGGAGTGGGGATGGGGGGATTGGGGTGGGTGGGTGGTGCAGAAAAACGAAAAAACAGAAAATACAAAAAATAAGTAAATTTTTTTATTGAGGGGGTTTGCGGGTGTGTGTGTGTGTGTGTGTGTGTGTGTGTAGGGTGGTGCAGAAAAAAGAAAAAAAAATTATTTTTAGGGGTTTGCGCGCAGGGTAGGGGTAGGGTTGGCGGTGCAGAAAATTAAAAATACAAAAAAAAAATTATTTTTTCTTTGAGGGGGTTTGCGCGGGGGTAGGGGGTGCGGAGGGAGGGAGGAAGGGTGGTGCAAAAACAAAAAAACAGAAAATTAAAAATACAAAAAAAATTGAGGGGGTTTGGAGGGGTGGAGAGGGGGTAGGGTGGGTGGGTGGTGCAGGAAAATGAAAATATATAAAACTAAAAAAAAGTAAAATTGGGGCAACTAAATAAATTTCTAGATAAGTTGGGTTGAGATCTTTTTTGTTTTGTGTGAATTTCATGGGTTGTATTTGGACTGCTTAATGGGTAAGAATGTGCTACAAAAAATAACGGGTTAACTTGGGCTCAGCCTAAATTGACCCATGAGCTAAAATGTTTGTAACCCAACCCATTAATCTCTGACAGTTATATGAGTTCGGGCTCAAATCGCCACCCCTAATTACGTAAAAATAGCACGGTATAGCCAGTTTTCGAACTGGTCAATCAAAAATAGCCAGCGTTTACCAAGTCAATAAAAAATAGCCACCGTTTTGCTGCAATAGAGACCGGTCTAGCATAATATACTGGAGTTCGATGTACTTGTGTATGAACTCCAGCATATTATGCTGGACCGGTATACTTTGCTGGTTCCAGTATATTATGCTGGAGTTCTAGTGTATTTATGCTGGAACTCCATCATATTATGCTGGAGTTCCAGCATACTATCCTGGAACTCCAGTATAATATGCTGGAGTTCAAGTATACTTATGCTGGAACTCCAGCATAATATACTGGAGTATTTTCCGGATTTTGAACAGCGTTTTCGCTCAGATTTATCTTTACATAAAAAGTGGCTAAATTTCGATTACTTTTGAAATTGCGCTATTTTTGAACGACCAATTGTAAATCTGACTATTTTTAAATTTCTCCCCCTAATTACAACCCCAACTTAGCCTTTGTGGTATTAATGTAGGCTAGAGTAATGAATGGCTTCTTTTAAGATTCTTTGAATTACATAGAAAGGAAAGGGGTAAAGGGGCGAAGATGCTACAATAATAGAGTTTGAACCACCACATCAACTATAAAAAGGCAAGTATTTCACCAAAGTGTGTTAGCCCTCACCCCATAATGAATGACTCTTATGCCATGTATTACACTAGAAAGTGGGACTAATCCAATCGTCCACCCCACACCATTACACCACCACCAAAAAAGAAAAGAAAAGAAATAGAAAAAGAAGAAGAAGATATGTTGTAATGATTTAAAAAACATACATTCGCATCTCTAAAAGCAAGATTGTCGAGAAAACAAGTACTAAAAATGAAGGGGTTTACACGATAGTCATAATCTTTACATCACCATAGAAGGGAGTCTCATTTCCAAAAAAAAAAAAGAAAAAAGAAAAAAAAAAGATACAAGGGAATCAAATCATCAATTTTACAGTTTGGGAGCTGAAAGGAACAAGATATTTTTACACCTAGCCCCATCTCAGTACTGGTCAATGACAGAGGAGAAGGATCTCAAAATCCACACTTAGCCAAAAGATTACAACTCACACGTTGGATTGGGTTCTCTACCAGATAGACACAAAAGCACTACATTGTTAAGGAGAGGAATGTCAAAATAATTTAAATTATTTTACCATCAAGACTGCATTACCAAAGAGTTTGGTTCACGGCCATGTACCCTCAACCTATAAATGCATGTGTGCGGCATCCCATGGTTGGATGTAAAATCAAACCGGATTGTGTCAACTACACTAGAGCCTGCAGATTCTAAAACATTGAAAGTCTGAGCATTGCTCTTGTCAAGATCATATATGAACTCCGTCAAAAGGAACATCTTCTCACTATCAGCTGCTAGATCAGTCTCCTTTTTATCATGAAGCCATCCGGATATCCTGCAGCTCTTCGGAGCACTGGACCTATCGTAAGCAACACTCTGTTCAAAAATATCCAGGAGTTGTTAGTACCTTGGATACCTAAGAAGCATAACAGCAGAGAACCAGAAATCTTTTTTGTGATAAGGTGGTGTCTGCGGAAGCTCCACCGGGTACCTGTTACTTCCCACCAACACAAGTACCGAGTAACTCTGCCCACCTAGGCTTAGGTAGATGGAAAGAAATCACCTAGTTGACCGTTAGGCCACATCCTTAGGTGTCGGAGCACAAGAAATCATTCAACATATAGCAAGTTAATAATATAAAAAATTGCTCATCAAGTACACTGCAATACTGCATCATTAAGTGAGCGCTGCAAATTCACTGCAATACTGATACATAGCAAACATGGTGAAACTTTCTTTTTGATAACAAAGAAATCTCCAAGACCTTGCGGTCCATGGTTTGAAACTCGGTGGATAATAGGCCATTAAACTTGTCACCGTGAATTTTTCAATTGAAGTGTTTGAAAAATCATAGTCTGTGCGGCTCGGGGTTGGGGGTGGGGGGTTGGGAGCATGCAGAATGCTTACAAATATATGCTTCTGTACAATGGACACAAAACTTATTCAATGTTTTCATACCATGTCTCATGAAATTCACTTCCCAAATGTGATAGTTTGTTCACACAGTTTCATCCTACAATAGCCATTAGGACCGTTCACGGAAATATCTCAAAAAATGTGATTTAAGGTCTACAGCTGCTCAGCAAGGTGAACACGCATGTTACTTCATGCCACACTATTGCTGATAAATCTTTTTCCTAAGACCTTTGGTTAAAATTATTGACCGGTCAACATAATATTGTACATTGCTTAGAGCTATGAAACTCCTAGCCTTCTATTCAATCTAACAGAGTAAGAATTCTTGCTCAAGGTTCACCCTGATTGCTAGAGTTCAGGTCTCAAGTGTGAAGCATCACAAAAATAGTTGGTGAAAGAAATAAGGGAACTCTTAATTTTAGGATTCCAAATATCACCCTTCATGAGAAGATTTCACCACCGTATGAATGTTTTTCACCACACGTTCCAAAAGATTTATAGCCACACAAATATTATAGTAACATATTTACAACCACAAGTTTCAAATGTCTTCCTTTTTCCTTTAGCTCCGTGCACAGTCAAATAGGTTCACATAAATTGAGACGGAGGGAGTAAATAACATTTGTAACTAAGCATGAGTGCTCACTAAACCTAGATAACTAATAATATTCAGTTATCCACCTATGAGAACGGAATTGGCCAATCATCACGGATATCAGCAAAATTAAGTACTAAAGATATAGCTTGAGTACTTGTTCTTAAGAGAACAACGGTGGCACTAAAGAACCAGTAGAAACTAAAATAGGCTGACCGGGCACTTGAACAATGAGAAAGGAGAAAGGTTCAAGAAGGCGTCTAGAAACTTTTCAGTATGTTCACCAAAAGGTAAAATGGACAATAAAACCGTTTGAGAAATGGGGGATAGAACCCTTCTCTTTTTTTTTTTTTTTGGGGATCAGGTGGGTGATAAAACCCGTCTTTGATATTAGTACTAATTTAGAGCCAAAAAGGCACACTGTAATCAGGACAGGTGATTTCTATAGTCATGCTACTGATCAGTAGACAAGAAAGCAAGTCTGGAGAATTATCCAAACAAAATAGACTACCAAGTATCGCTTAAAAAGTAGAAATGGACAGAAATCGAGGTCCACTTTAAATAATAGAAGAGATCAAACGATGAAGATAGGCAAGCAAAACAAAAACAATGATGAACAGATAAGCAAAAGTACACAGAACAGAATACATCTTGGTCTGGGTCCCTTCTCCCGATAAGAACCTACCCCAGACTATTCTCAGCAATCAAACCATAATGTTCCAATATGAGAGGATACCAGCAGAATCAGTCATGTGCCCGGGTCAAGATTAGCGCAGTTATCTGGTATAATTGGCAGATTAAAGGTTAACAGGGCTCTAGAAACTGAAAAAGAGCCAGGCATTTCAAAATAACACAAACAGACATAAACTTATAAATATAAACGCATAACTGCACGTCTGTACCTATCACAAACATAAGCAAACAACCATATAGTGGAGAAAGTTTGGCATGATAAGCACACTAGTGGATGCAAAAGCAATTGAATATATTAGTTCAGATAATCATAGCTAGGGAAGGAAAAGATAGAGATGAACAGCATTTCCAGGTATGTATGTGAAAAGAGAGGTGAAAGGCTATGAGAGGGACACAATGAAGGCAAATGAGGATGCAATAGTGAAGAGACAGATAAATAAGAACAACACTCAACTATTACAGGTGCATCTAAAGCAGAATACTTGATAGTGCCGATATGACTGATTAGTATGAAAGCCATTCACCTGCGTTCTATCACTAATCTTCAATTAATTGTCCAGCCAACAATTGCCTAGTTTGGGGCCCAAACCATCAGTTTTGGATCAGTCCAATCAATTATCCAAGTTACATTCCGATAAAAGGAATATATACAAGCATTATAGTATCTCCAGATAAAGCTCCTCTCATTCAGATGCAAGGTATGTCAATCGTAGAATATATCCTAGAATATATCCCTCGATCATTAAGAACACGAACATGAGGTAGGACGGGCTTGCCGCTTCTAGGTTAAAGATTCTCACCCCCAAAAAAAACTCTCACTAGGAAAGAGAAGACTCAATAAGGCCTTGCCTGAGCACTTTCTAATTTCGAGCCCTTACTCTTAAATTGCACGTCAATTGGAGGCTTGAGGAGAACTTACATGCAAATTAGTAAGCAACACTAGATGGAATATACTTTCATTCTGATTAAAACTGTAAAACTTACTTTTAATTGTACACTTTTATATGAAATCTACTTGTGCTTCTTTTGATATTCTCAATTTCCATAAACATACTCAAATATGTTGTCTAGGCACAAAAAGGCTCAATTCATGCTGACCCAACCTAGGCTCAGACCGATCAATTTCAATTGAAATCTGAAAGTCAGGCTCAAATTCAATTGTGCTCATAATGACTAAGATGTCAGAAGCTTCCTAAATTCATGCATTTTGAGTTACTCATCACATAAAAAGTCACATATACTCGTGAAGCTCTGATAAATGCATCATACTAAACAGTCAGCAGCACCATAAGCAGAAAGAAAAAATGATACAATAGAATCATCACTACTATCCAGTGGAAACAGTGTTACCTTTGCAACATGTTCCAGGGTGACAGCTTCGGGTATAATAGATGTCCGGAGCCGGATCTGGACAAACCCCCTATCCCCTTTAAGGGGAAAACACTGACCAGGTTCTCCAAAGCTGGGTGTAAGAATCTTCTGAGCATCATTACTAACTGCATTCCGGTTTAACAAACTCCAAACATCACCACCACCAGACCTAGTGATAAATGGCTCTGAATGCTTCACTACGCGAGCACCACCCGAAGCCAATGCATAATCCACCCTCCCTAATCCGTCAGCAGCATGTTTCTCTATCTCTTTTTCCACTACCTCTCTCGCATATGCCCGAAATTCATCCAAACTCTTATCATCAACTTCCGTGTCACTTTTAGTCTTCCTATACTCCTCAAATAAATTATTTAGCTCGTCCTTGGACACCCAGTCTTTCTCTCTAAACTCACTCATCAACTTCTCCAAATTTTCACTTCTGCCACTCACTTCCTTCAACTTCAACTCCAATTCCTCCCCTTTCTCAGCCACCTTCACACTCAACTCATCCCTCACACTCCTAATCCCTGAATCGAGTTTTTGATCAATTACTTCGATTTGCACTTGCATCATTTTCGTAGTTTTCTTAACAAACGACTCCATTTCAGCGAATTTTCCCTCAAAATCCCCAGAAATTACAGCGAGACCATCAGAGTCATTAACATTATTCGAATTCATAACAAGTCTACGGACCATCTGAATTAAACCAACTAAAACAAGCAGCAGCAACAAATTCTTAGTGAATACACTAACCACAGTCAACCACCTAGGCTTAGGCGGTTTCGAGGGTTTCTTTGCTGCTGCTGCTGAGCCGCTAGCACGGCGAGTAGAGGATGTGGGAGCATTTGTATTGGGCAATGGTTTTTTCACCACTTGAATCGCATCTCGGCCGTCGCTTCTGAAGGAAATGTTGGGGGTTGAAATTGGATCGGCCACGGCAGCAGCAGCGACGGTCGCTAAGTTGGAATCGGCTAAATCGGAGGGTTGTTTCTTCTCGACGGCTCGGCGACGGGTTGAACCCGAGGCTGGATTGGCTGTGATGGATACTGTGGAAGCTGACATTGTTGCAAAAAATTCTCAAGAAAACCCTAGAAATTGAGAGAGGGAATTTGGAGAGATAATGGAGGGACGTGAAATTCAAATGAACCGGTTCGATCCTTTTGACTGTTAAAGGCGTCCCTTTAAGTTGAATTTTGACTCGGCTGTTTGAATTGGGGATTAATTTGTTTTTAGTTGGTACATAAGAAAATTAACTAAATAAAATTCTTAAATTCTTTCATGAAGTCACACGAAAGAACTATCCATCTTATTTATTTATGCTTGTGTCCTTCACTCTTCACAAAGTATGCATATGTCTCCCTCCAAATATTTTTGATAGTGATCTTGTTTGCTTCCAACAAATATTACAATCTATAACAAAGTTTTGTATAAGGTGTTTAGGGATGGCAGACGGTACGGAGCGATACGGTTGTGGGGTATAATCATAAAGGCTTCAACCCCGCATAGTATAATTTTCTATTTTCAACGCGCCCCACATTAACTCTTTAAATTTTTGTTTCTTTTTCGGGAGAATTTGATAGTACATTTTTGGGAGAATTACACTCCTTTTCACTTGGCCCAACATCCTATCAGAAAATGGCCCACGTTTGGAATCTTTACCCAGTGTATCCCAGGTTGTACATAACCTGAAAATTACTTTTCATCAGTTAGCCCACCTTTTTTTTCTTCGTTCTTATTCTTCTTCTTCCCACGCCTTTGCACCCCAAAAATTTTTCTACCATTGTTATTCTTCTTCCAGATTCAAAGATGATAATCTCTTATAACGTGCATTATTCTGTAATTTTGTCACTTATGGTTAAAAGATTCGATTTCAGGAAATTGGGTTTTCCGATTTGTTAATTGTTTGGAATGGGTGTTGTCCCAATTGATTGGAATTATCAACAGGAGTTCAAAACTTAAATTTTAAGTGATTTGGAGTAAGATTTATGCTGGATTTGAGTTAAATTTCAGAGGATGCCCATGGAAGAAGAAGAACTTGTGAAGCTCCATTGATAGGATTCATTTGTATAATAATGTATAATATTGTATAAACACCTCTTATACACTATTTTATACAAGGTTAATACATTATTTACAGGTATTTGGTGAGTTTCTCACATTTTCTTCTTCATCTTCTTCTTCTTCTTCTTCTTCTTCTCATTCTTCTTATACGCCTATTTACATAGTGTATCACGAATATTTTACTACTGTGATTATACATCTTTATACACTTTTATACAACTATATACATAATGTACCTCTTTGTATAAAAGTGTATAACATTGTATAAAAGTGTATAAGCATCTATGATGAACTTTTTGCACGATTTTCACTTGCAATTCTTGTATAAAACTAGTCCAAATCTCCAACAAATAACTTCAAACTTTGTATACAACCGACTTAGACTATTTCTAATAAGTTCAAACAAACCCACTCCAAATTTCTCACAAAATCAAAATCGAAATTTAAGAAGATTAGCATTGAACGAGATGAGGTTTTAGGTTTCTCGCGACTGATTTAGCGTTTTGAAGTTGTGATAGGTATGTATAAACTTGAGGAAAAAAGAGAATAAAAACTTACGGATATTTAACGCCTAAAGATACACAAAATAAGAAAACCAAAAAAAACAATGCGGAGAAATATTGGTTATGGGAGAAGGCATGAATGAGTGTTGACTGAGGGTCTCGATCAATGGTTACACTAAAAATAGGGAACTAATTTTCGTTTTATTTTTTGTTTGCATATGTTACTTTTTTATTAATTAAATTAAATATTTATGGGTGAAAAATGAGGAGAGAGCTACAATACGGTAGGTAGGTGATGAAAAAAAAAAGATCAGGTTGTTATAGTTAGAGGGAATGGTAAAAGAAAAAGTCTTATTGATAGTTAGCTACACATTTGCAAACTTGTAACTGAGCTAAGATAGTGCAAGATCTACTTATGAAGTGCATTATTGTGTAATTTTTTCTAAGTTTTTTTCCCTTTTCTGCTATTTAGTATTAATTTAAATAGGAGAACTAGCTACAAGGACATCCAATTTTCCTTCTTTGTTTAAGCTTATGAGGTATCCTACTTCAAGTAACAAAGAAGTCGGCAGAAAATCTTTTCTTCAATGGCTACATCGCGCTCACAAGAAGAAATGATATGACTAGCATAGTAAAATTTGAACTGGCACATCAAAGCTACTATCCCTCTTAGACGATTATTTTCTACTTTGCCTTTTATATGGTGATGCATGGTCAGATATGAAATTTAAGAAAGAAAAAAAAACTATTGATAACTAGTATCAGAATGTAATTTTTGAACTTATGATTTTAAAATGTTATTACATTTCTATTATTAGCATGTTATTAAGAGTAAATGAGACGTTTAAAATAAAATAAAAAGTTATAAACGTGTGATTGTTTATAGAACAAATATTTTTTTAATCTTATTAGACCAATAAATCATGGGTTCTCACCTATTATAAGTTTCTTCAATTCTTATTTCATTTATAATTGTGTTGTGACAATCAGTTCAAGTTTTATGTTTTTCTTCTCACGGCTGCATATGTGTTTAAGGGGCATTTGCATCTATACCCGTTTTTTGTGTCACGTTTTAACTTGTGTTCGTTTTGCAAAAAAAATTGCAAGCGTACCCGCTTTTTCGCATAACTTCAGCTTACGGGGCTGAAGTGCAAAGGCAATCACGCAAAACTTCAGCATTCTAGTAGCCAGGCATGAAGTTCAGCTCTAGAGCTGAAGTTTTTGTTTTGTAACTGGCGAACTTCAGCTCTAGAGCTGAAGTTTTTGTTTTGTAACTGGGGAACTTCAGCTCTAGAGCTTAAGTTTTTGTCTTATGTCAGCTGAGACGTTGACATGGCTCGTGAAGTCCACCACTTCTAGTTTTTTGTCTACTAAGCGCTTTGATGCAGCTTCTACAGCTAGTTGTAAATCTTTCTCTGTGTTTTTGTCAATGTTAATGCTTAGCAAAAGGTTCCTTCTCCAAACAAACTGGAGTTCTGGTGTCCCATTGTGAAAGCATTTTATCTTTACCACATCACCTAGTCTATAACGATATAAACCTGGGTAATTTAATAATTAACGACAAAAAAACATGAACATCAGGCACATGGAAGTATGAAGATAAGAACAAATATGTACAACAGAACATGGATAAAAAGCATGTTGAAGTCCAGAACAAGGCATAAAAACAGATCATAAATTTTACTATCTATGCAGAATTTAGTATTTTATGTCAGGCAGGCACATTAACAATGTTGAAGTCATCGTTGTAGAAGAAGAAAGAAGAAAATGAAGGAGGAGAAGGAGGAGGAGGAGGAGGAGAAAGAGGGATGAAGTTGTTTAAAAAGTGGGTACAAGTTAAAAGTTTTAAAAATAATAGGTATAGATTAAATGGGGCGACCAAATAGGGCGCCCCGTGCAATTTTTACGGTGTTTAATTTTAGCTTAGAAGAAGGGCCCTTAGCATTTTAGATCTTTAAGTTTTTGTTTGAAAAAAGAAAAAACTCTTACTCGCGACCTGCCCCGCACCCACACGGTCCTATTGCCATCACTAAGGTTGCTTGAACGAGGAGAATTAATCTCTTGAATTCAGCATAATTTATACTCCCTCCGGTCCAAAATAAGTGGTTTTTTGGATGTTTTCACACAAATTAAGAAATTCACCTTTTAGTATTAATTAGCAATGGAATTGACCATATTAACCTTTACTATCTCACATAAACACTCCTAACACATATTCCAACACCATTTACTTCAAGGACAATGTAGGAAAAAAATAATTAATTCATTCTTGAAATCTGGAAAAATCACTTATTTTGGACCACAAAAAAAAGGCCAAAAAATCACTTATTTTGGACCGGAGGGAGTATATGTTTGGTCTTTGCATCTTCCTATACTTTTTATTTTTGGTTTAATGGATGATTTTTATATATAACTAGTTAAGTGTTTGGGTTGATACATAGAGTCCGTAACCAAAATGTGGTTCTTTTGGACTCAAACTACGTAAATAGGTGTAAAAAAAAAGTTACCAAAGTATATAGCCTAATAGACACTTGTATTTCTTCTCATTTGACATCCCGGCCCCGTTACTCTATAGAGTTTCAAGTGGATACCTGAACTTGTTCAAATATGATATTCTAAACACCTCCACAGCTGTGTGTTGCTCACTTGCTTGACGTGGATGACATATCAGTGTCCCCGTCAGATTTTTCATGATAAAATAATAATTTACTTTTTTCACATTATTTAAAAACTATATAATTTCTTTTCATATTTTACTCCGTCATCTACTTTAGTTTTCCTTCATGAAAAGCACATTTCTTCGGTCACATCATTGATGGAGAGTTCCATTACATATTTACTTCAAAATTACAGATAAATAATTAAGACCCATCAAATATCTTTACTCAATTTGAAGAAAACTTGATTATTTATTCAATGATTAATAATCACTATCCTTTTTCAGTCACTATCCCATAGAGAGTTCCAGTGCACACTTGAAGATTACAACAAATTTAAACGAGACTCATCAAGAATCTATACCCAATCGAAGAAAGTTGAAATCCTTATTTACAAAGCCCACTGAAACCAACTGAAGTCAAATCCCACACTTATAAGTAGCTAAAACAGAAAATCAATTGAATCTTCATAGGTTTCATTTGAACTCCACTGGAAAAATGGAGGGAGAAAGAAGAAGAGGAAGAGAAGAATGGAGGGGAAGAAGAAGAGAAATGGGGGATGGGGAACGGACGGTACTAACGAGGGAGGAGGAAGGACTCTTCAGCCTTTTTTTATTTTTCTTTCTCTCTTTTTAACTTTAATTTCTGCCTCTTTTTTTTTTTATTTTTTCTTCTTATTTTAATCTTTTAAATCAAAATTACGGTACTCACTCTCTTCATTCGCGTGCATTACACGCATATTGTCCAGCTTAATTTAGTCAATGCCACGTAAGTTGGATCAACAGTCGGAGGGGCTTAAAATAATATATTTGATCAAGTTCAGGTGTCCACTTGAAACTTTATACAGTAAGGGGACCGGGATGTCAAATAGAAAAAAATACGGGTATCTATTAGGATATTCTGCCAAGTATATATAACGCCAGAAAACCTGGCGCTATACATTAACGGTAGCTGCACCGTTAATGTATAGCACCAGATTTTCTGGCGTTATATAAAAAAAATCTGACACACTGATATAGCGCCATAAAAAGTGGCGCTATACCCTTTAAGGAGTGAACCACATTGCTTCCATCTAATTGCTAGTTTAGCAAACAAGATCCAGATTATGTGCTCACTGGATGAGATCAAGATCCATCACGAAATAGTTGAACATTATATGTTTTTTTTTAATGTATATTATGGAAGAATATAATCTAAGTTAATAATGTAAGAATTTTACATTTTTTTGTAAAAGGTTATGTGTTATCTTCTTTTTTGAAGTCATAACCATGCTTATATAGATGACTGTGTATAGTTGAATTATCTAAAAAATTATGCCAAAGGTTTTTAGAATCTGTGTATAAATATTGCATGCTAATGAAAAGTATAACATTAGTATATGCTAACATTGCATGTTTATGAAAATGAATGAGTTGGTGCAACACTATTCATCACTCTATATTAGGTTTATTAATATTTTATTCAATCTTTTTATTTGTGTAATTTTAATTTATCATATATTGGGTATATAATTAATTTTTATATTAAGATCTTTATAATTTTAATTTTATATCCTATTTTTTGATATATTAATTTTTGTATATATTATATTTATATAAACCTCGGAACTCATAACTTTGAAACTTGTAAAATTTTGAACCTTTAAACCAATAAATAAAAAAACTAAAACTGAAAAATATATTTAAGGAATATTTTTTCGCGCGGGGTGGGGGGCAGAAAAACGAAAAAAAATAGAAATTTGAAAGTACAAAA
The DNA here is from genome assembly GCF_001879085.1 of Nicotiana attenuata. NCBI lineage: Eukaryota > Viridiplantae > Streptophyta > Magnoliopsida > Solanales > Solanaceae > Nicotiana > Nicotiana attenuata. The sequence goes on from NW_017670283.1 coordinate 102,616, forward strand.
AAAAAGAAATTGTGCGAGGGGGGGGGGGGGGCAGCAGTTGAGGGGGTGGGCGGTGGGGGTGCAGAAAAACCAAAAAACAGAAATGTGAAATTGCAAAAAAAAAAATATAAGGTAAAAAAATATTTTTTTTTTAGCGGGANATAAATATAATATATACAAAAATTAATATATCAAAAAATAGGATATAAAATTAAAATTATAAAGATCTTAATATAAAAATTAATTATATACCCAATATATGATAAAAAAACATAATCTGGATCTTGTTTGCCAAACTAGCAATTAGATGGAAGCAATGTGGTTCACTCCTTAAAGGGTATAGCGCCACTTTTTATGTCGCTATATCAGTGTGTCAGATTTTTTTTATATAACGCCAGAAAATCTGGCGCTATACATTAACGGTGCAGTTACCGTTAATGTATAGCGCCAGATTTTCTGGCGTTATATATACTTTGGTAATTTTTTTTTTTTACACTTATTTACGTAGTTTGAGTCCAAAAGAACCACATTTTGGTTCCGGACTCTTGATACATAGAGGGGCATGCTTGTTTCCCCAGGCAAAATAGGATACTGAGCCAATGTATGAACTATTATTATTGCAGTTCAGTACTTGTCTTGGAAAAGTAGTTCCTAAGATATCAGTCCAAAAATTTTCATTTGCAAACATCGGAGGAACTATTAGTATAGTTAAGCTACCAAAAAAATCCTTGTTGGCTCTTTCTTTTGCCAAAAGATAAGTTACTCCATTGTGTTCCCTATAGTTGTGCTTGGAGTCCGGAACCAAAATGTTGTTATTTTGGACTCAAAAGACACAAATAAGTGTAAAAAAAAAGTGACCATAATATATATAACGCCAGAAAACCTGGTGCTATATAATAACGGTAATTGCACCATTAATATATAGAGCCAGGTTTTCTGGCGTTATATTGACACAGTGATATAGCGCCAGAAAACCTGGCGTTATACCCTTTTTTTCCTGACCCCAGCAATAATAGCAGAGTACAATAATTCAAAATCGTATAGTGCCAACTTATTTGGCGCTATATATGTAAAAAAAAAAATCTTCCCGGCTCTCCATTTTCTATATAAAGAGGTTAGAATCGCATAGAAATGCATTCAAAATTTTTTTTAACTCTTGTTGAAACGTCTGTTGTTGTTAAATTCTCCAGCATTTTTTTATTATGTCTGAAGAGCGTAGGATAAGAGTTTCATTATATTGGGGTGGTGAGGTTGTGATGGAGAATAACTCCGTGGGCTACAGTTTA